>NW_016908219.1:293148-373788 GCF_001483705.2 Eufriesea mexicana | reverse complement strand
AATAAAAAAAAAAACACCTACACCAGTGACAACAGCACTCCAAAAAAAAAAAAAAAAAAAAAAAATACAAAACAGTAGAAAAAAGAAACGCAATAAAAGAGAAGAGAGGCAGATTCTGTTTCCCGATAAGCCAATATCAATTAACTGCGACGTAATACTTCTAATTATATTTCGACGAATTCCTTATGCATTTAGCCGATGCTTTTTTGGAAAGAATCGGCGCCAATTTATTTTACTGAAAAGCTGTCCCGTTGAACCAAACGACGTTCTGAATACAGTTGAAATGAAAGAGATGATTGAACAAACGAGCCAGTCCATCATTCTTGAATAGGGAATAATTAACGAATGATTCGTATTACTGTTACCTCGCTGTTACTCCATAAGCCACGAACCTGTTTTCCTTTTTTCCTTCCTTTTCTCGCGATTTCAATCCAGCCCTGACAATCGCGTCACTCGTGGAAAGAATTTTTTGATCACAGCCCTCTGTGAAGGAACCCGATCGTCCCTAGCATCGATCACGCTTCGAGCGCCATCTCTTATCCACGTGTCTGAGCGCCAGAAAATAATTGGATTTTCCTTTCTACTAATCTCGCAATTATAAGATCGAAATTCGCGAGAAGTACGCAAACGATGACTCGATAATAGCTTTTGAATAATTGCTTCCACTGCCGTTATCTTGATCCTAATTTAACTGACCCTAATGCCACCTTGCCAGGGTACTTTCTGCACCTTTCATTTCGTTCGTGGCAGATCGAGAGTTTAAATTTGGTGGAGATTTAGGAAAATCCTTATTAAAGAAAGTGCATATTCCATCTTGGCCTTTTGTTACTGAAAATTGGAGAAATATTTACGTAAGCTTCATATTAACGTCAGAAGCAAAAATTAATCGATGAAAACGGGTACTGTAGGGGGCTCGGAAGAAGCCAGTTGGTTGTGGTTGGCAACAGATTAATAGATTGGCATAATCGCATGCACACGTGATGACTGGTACACGCGAATTTTTGTAATTGGTCAAATACTTGCTAATTTGGAAGCTATAGACAAGGTCTGACAAAGAAAATGAACGATATATACTGAAGAAACAACTATACTCCTGTATGTTGGTCTGACTAACTTCTTCTAAGTTTCATGCAGTACGATGACTTGTTTCTGTTAAGTTAAGTTTCAACATGGAAGGTTATGTTTGCATATCACAACTAAGAAGAATCGAGTGGACAGAATATCGAGTCCAAATCGATTTAGGATCACGAAGGGTTAATGATTGACACTCTGAGACTGCATCTACATCTATGCCTCGCATTTTGTTTGATCACTCTATTATACTGATCTTCATGTACTCTGCTCAATCTCTTTTGCATGAGATGGTATAATGTGATTGAAAATTTCAGCTAATAACGAATATTCGTGTATTCTATTTCCATGATTGGGTTGTAGAAGCTAGTAGACCATGACCGAGCAGACCTTCTGATTCAGACCTAACTGTCAGCTTATCAGCAAGGCGTTCTCCTTTGACCTGTCCTATGGTCGGAGTACCTATTGTTCGTTGATTTCAGATTCACGGGTAGAAGCTTATATATCAGTGCGGAGTTTGAAGTGACTTGCAGTGTTCTTCAAATCCCTGTAGAAGCCTTCTTGGAACGTGATCGTAGCTCGAACTGATCTCACTCGTCGAACCATAGTGCACGAAAAATGACCATTGATGTCCTCACGTAGGGACTATTCCGACTGAGCTCCTTATAATAGTATGCTTATAGTAAGTCCTTATACTAGATATAAGGCAGGTGCATATTTTCGATAAAGGCAAGGATGAAATATACGTAACCTGCCATTTTGACTATTCGACATTTTGACTTGACTGAAATAGTTTTCTAATTCCTATACATTGGACAAGAAACTGGGCTTGGATAAGAACACCCTCTGAGAGGGTCCTTTAAAATTCGTCCCTGAGCACCGACACTTGACAGTCAATTGGCTGCCAACAACACTGATTACGTGAACGTTTTGTTTATATTTCCTGCTTTCTTCCGTTAAATAGATTATAGTTTAATCATTCTAGTGTTAAAGGAAGAATCGAGTATCAATATCCATTGATGAGCTTTTTGGAAGAAAAGCTAACATGCCAAAACCGGATTTCGAGATATTGAAAATTGACAAATTTCTTTGTTTACGGAACAACGATATTGATTGAAAGCCTGAGAAATAGATATTGCGTAAACTCCATCTGTCACCTATAGATATGTGATGATCGAAAAAGGAGCTAATCTCGAGACACGACCTTCTTCCAAAGAATTTTTCAGTTGTCATACTGATTTCCGATGTTAACATTTTATACTTTTATAAAGAAACTATTCAACGTTCAAAGTAATCACTGACGAATGAGGAAATTGTTATATAAGATCATTAATATAATCGATGAAGAAGATGTAATTAATATACTGAAGTAAAGCATCGAATATTGATATCTGTCTACGTAATGACGTTCATGGTCTCATGCAACGTTTTATAATTTCATTTGGTGAATGAATCAAAGCGAGTTATGCTTCATACGACCCTGACTGAGATTTCGAGTCCTTATCTTCTTGGGTTTGCGTCAGTTCTCTCGTGGAGACGCTCGAACATGTAAATTCTGACGATGACCGACTTTGCTGCTTCACCGTGAAACTTGCACCAAAACTATGGCTGAAATCTTCGAAAAAATTATGCAAAAGAACAATTAGCTGGTAATAATTATTCGACGTAACTGATCGTTATTCTGATAACAGAGATTGATAAAGAACAGGTTAGAATAGTATGATACTCACTCGGATTACACTAATCTGTATTTCAATTCGAACATGAAGGTATTCGAATATTCATATTCGATGCATCTAACCCTAATAGTCATTTTTTAAATTTATTTATTGAAGATTCTTTCAATATACATATAATCAATTTTGATACATCTTCCTTTGTTATATTTTCATAGTCGTTTGTTTATTCTTTGTCCATCTGTTAATTAATGGATTTAGTAGATTTAGTATTAACAAATGAAACGTGTACATTAAATCATATTTAAAATGATAATGGAGTATATAGTCAGGAGGATGTTCCAAGATCGTTTATATGTCAATAAAAGTAGAAAATAATTGAACGATGTATACGATATTTAAGTTTATTGGAGATACGTACCGTGGTGGCGCTAGTGTGTTTAGTGGCAAATCGTCGTAAGGCTGTCATACCAATGAAAGATGGATGAACATTAAATACTAATATTATACATTGCATTTGACGATACATTAGTGTTTGTCATAAATGTCTCTAAATATCTTTCAATTATTTATATATATATATGTGTCTTTAAATTATTTTCTTGTTTTTCTATTTTAATCTTGAGGTTTCCTACTTGTTACTCATTATTGTTATATATTCCTATAAAACACTTCAGTTTAACATGTACATTTATGGTTCTTGTTTTAAAATCAAAATTTAGATATTGAAACACTTTCGCGTGTGAATGTACTCTGATGATAGTGCGAGAGTATATCGGAAAGCGATTATCTCTTGGCCTAAACTAGAGAGGCCTAGTAGACGGTCTAGGATTATGGTGGTCACTTAACGGTTAAAGCTTGGGAAAGTCCAGGATGTGTTCCGCAGAGGCGTTAACCACCCAAACAACCGTTAAGGGTGAGGTCATCATTAACCTAGACTCGCCCTCTTGATATTTGTCAGGTTTGACGTCAGTGAGAGTGACATCAGTGTCATTAGGCAACGTCAATGACATCAAGCAAGCGGATAGTCACCCTGACCAGATAGGGGACCCAAATAATAGACGATTAGCTAATGTCGAGAATAATTTTCATGTGACACTTACTACGTGTGTTAAAAATTTGTTAAATATGATCCTTACTGCTTACGTACGATGTCAAATGATGACAGTACTAAAGTAACTATATCTAAAGCACCCCTAATTAAAATAATTTATTATGAAATATTATAATAATACTTTAAACACTTCGTAATATTTGTAACTATAATATAATATACTTAATTCTTTTTTATTTATTTTATAATTAATTTATAAAATCTGAGTATTCTCTACATTTTGTAATGGTTATATATAGCCTATAAAATTAATTTAAATAAAATTGATGACGTACATTTTTTATGTCGAACAAATGAAAGTAATTTCTACCAACGAGTTGGCCATGTTTACAATTAATATGATTGGGAAGAATTACGGATTTGAAAATCAATATCTATCCATTGGAAGAATAGAGATGAAACAGGACGTTAAGTAATGTAGGGCACGGAATAGACAGTATCGTGATGAGACTACAACTGAGAGAAACGAACCTTTTTCCTTTCCATACAAAAAATGGGAATAAAAAGCCACCTGCCACTTTTTACGACAGTATTATCATAACACTGTAGAAATGTAATCTTATACCTTGTTATATGAACGCTACAACAATTTCTGTGACCTGTTATATGAATCTATGTTACGTGAGCCCGCGTTATACATGGGTCTGCTCTACTTTATCGACAGGATTTCATATTAATCTCATCTTCTTCCTAATAGGTTATATGATCTTGGTCAATCTGTCTGTTGCGGGTTCGATCCTCTGACCCATCACGAAAATCATTAAAGCAAATAATGCTCGTAACGTGTATTAAAATTTATATATATAATACAAATTTCATGGTCGATAAGATTGAAGTACGAAACGTGATTGATTAAAAATTTCTAAAATTTTATGGTGTATCAGATGTGACAATTATATTTCTAGGATTTATATATATAATACAAATTTTATGGTAGATAAGTTTAAAGTACAAAACTATGGTTGGTCAAAAATTTCTAAAATTTTATGGTGTATCAGATGTGACTATTGCGTTTCTAGGATTTGTTTCGGGGATTCAAATTACCTTTTTAATCCTGATAACAATCTGAAATTCATATGCCTATTTGCAAGCTGCTTGGCGAAGATTTGCATTCGAACAGCTATGAATAAACATGTGAGAGTGATCGATCACTCGTGTATCAAAAATGATTGGAACCATCAATGTTTTGATTCATAACCAATTCTGCCTATCACTGTTCTTGATTGTTTCTGGTAATAGGAGCAATGATAAACCAGAAAAAATAAAAGTAGCACTGTATTGGTGACGAAATCTCATGAATTTGTTTGCATGAAATTATCATCATCGAGTTATGCATAGAAAATAATTAATTGCGTGGGTATATAATTTATGATAATTATTACAGCCTTTTTGATTTTTATTCATGTTTGTACAGATTGATGTAATGAAATTGCGAGTATTCGGAATGAATAACTCATCATTCAGTGTTATATATTCATAATATTAATCCTTTGTGTCATAATTTTGTTCTCTTGTGCCAGTTTTATTTCGTTGTTACTTACTCAAATTTAAAATATTCTAATCATAAAATTACAGGAATATTTGCCAAAGAAATAAATTTACTCGCACTTTATTCAAATAACGTTAAAATTTTATAAATTATTAATAAGGAAATTTACTTAATTTCAATATGTTTCCGAAAATTGTGATTTCGCGAGGAAATTAATGAAATATTATAAACAATACAAAATTTCATTATAAGTGAGAACCAAGAATTCTAGAAGAATAAATTACGAAAGTTATTTAACACGTTTACAGAAAGTAATGGAAACGAATAATACGCTTGTATCATTAAATACAGTCAATACAGTCAAATAACAGCCATAGCACTTTAAAACAAACGCCGCCATACTTGTTACTCGACGCGATATTTCCACATGTGTACACATAGATACACGTTTCCACGTCACAGTCATCACACCCTCTGAACACGAACAAATATTGTTATCTAATAATTCTCTCGGAAATTACATCAGCAACGACGGAAGAAAATAGTTGCTGTATCGAGCGCAGCTCATTAGCAGCGGAGTCCATTGCAGAGTTCATCGGTGCTCGAATTTCGCTCGAGTCTCATTCGCCTCTCGCTACTTTTCATCGCCTGAGCTACGGACGTGACGCGCGGTTCTCGCACACTGACCGTAATTAAAATAAAGAAGAGGTTGAGCTCGACGGAAGATGCACGGAGGGGTGGAAAAAGGGAGAAAAAGAAAAAGGGACGAAATACGTAGCCTGCAGTTTTTGAAGCGTGGTTCACGACTGTTTCAGTGGCCGATTGAAATACGGCGCGCGAGCAAACGCGTTGTTGGAAAGCACACGGCGGCTTGAATGCCAGATAAATTGAACTCGAGACCAGTCGAATTCCAGAAACGTTTCGAGCCTTTTGCGCTCGTTATCGTATCCCGGCTGAATCTCAGTCTCCAGCAGCGGTGGCGGCCTCTGCAATTACGTTGATTCGTTGCTCGCCACGCCGCCTAGGGGGCCCACGGTTTTTTCCCGAGACGCACCTTCGCGTAGAGGCGGAATTTTTCCCTCTCTGTATCGCCGTGTTCCCTTAGGCATGAAAATCTGCATATGAACATTATACGATTCGCCAGCAGTTATTCGGATAGTACGTTTCGATGCACGTATGGGGTGTCTAGATAAGACAGCAGCAAAGATTCTCGGTGAACTGTTCTGGCGGAATTGATTGGCTCGGTGCATTTGGTAGACACTGTGCAACGTGTTCTGTCGCTACGATTATTGTGGCAACACCATTCGAACTGGCGGTTAGGTAGGGTGGGGGTAGACCGGACCTCAGTCGTGTAACGGCACTCGTGCGAACGAGATATTATATCTCTACCAATTATCGTAGTGTATTGACGCGAGTGGTGTGTCTATCTGTATCATCTTTGCTGCTCTGTTAATATCCTCGCTATTGCGACGAGCATGTAAACAGGTACAAATTTAATTCATTTTGTAATGTAGACAGTAATGCATAATATATTATAAAGGTACTTCTAACAGTATATTATGAAGTGTATACTATAATGCAGCGAGTTTATTACGGCATGTCTTAAATTGAAATTGCTTTTCATTTGCAAATTTGTTTGAGAAAGGAACCAAAACGTGTACGTCATTACCCAAAATTCTCAGTCCTTCCTCTTATCAAGAAATAAGCACCTTGTTCGTTAACATTCGGAATTCGTGCCCCAAGGCACCCTTCAAGTCACGTCATTCGCTTTGAATTTTCCTCGTTGCAATCCAAGTTCACAACGCCAATCAACCCGACATACATGACACATGTATATTATATACTCTTATACGTGGAAGTATTCGAATGCTTAGATTTGCTACTTTTGGTAGGTGAAATTTGTATATCAAACTGAAATGTTGAAAACAATGTAATATACATGTCTGCACAGCAATACAAAAAGGAAGTGAACGAAAAAGAAAGAAAAATAATTGGACATAGATAAAATAATATTTAGATAGGAAAGACTCCGGTACAAATTAGTTCCCAATAGCGAGGGTGCTGCCTCTAGTGGCGAACTTGAATACTTATTCGAATAGAAATTTGAAAATTATGACAGTAAATGGTGACATGATTTGAACCACAAGCAATGAGAGCAAATTTATAAAAAAATTTTCCACGTTGTATTTTTAAGAATTAAAGTGATCACTACCCAAGTAGTTCCCTTGGGAAGAAATATATAGATAGAGGAAACGTTCCATTACTGGAAAATGTTCTCCGATAGATTTTTATTTTTCGAAGCTTGTTTTCTTCTTTTACCTGCACCCATTTCGATCGGGTTCAATCATTTTATTTTATCCTGTTTAATTGAATTCGTACACATTTCGACCAATATTTATTTTCGTTCCACCTTTCTTTTTCCTCGTTGCATCGTATGATCTGAATGCAAACATCGTACATTAAGTTAAAGCGCAAACATACCCATTTCAAAATTGTACGAAATCAAGTTGCAATTGCGTTTGATATACGGTTCCGTGTGTGCTTCTGCTTTTCAGTACGATGCACGGTACGAGTTAAACAAAATAACAGAGTACATACAAACGTATATATACAACGGTGGCTCGATAGTAGACTCATTTTTGCCTCAATATTAGACGCGCGGTCACCCCTCACCACTTGCTGAAACTGCTTCAGCCGGTCCTGGCATTATGTGTACATTATGAGGCTGGGCCGATCGGATGATGTCGCCTAGGCAACGGACGAATCTTTCCGTCCCATTCTGGCTTATTGTTTCTCATTCTCGCTAAGCAGCGAGTGAACCAAAATAAAGTCCACTGGAAGCCATAATACCTAACCTCTCCTATTAGTATACTCGACTCCTGCTAACTGTCTACAGTCGAAGCTCTACTGTTTGTGAGGATTTTCTTTCCAGTAGCAAAAGTTAATTGCAGGAACTAATTTCATAATTAAATAGATATTGCTTTGCTGTTATAACTAAGGCAGACAATGTAAAATGGCTATTGAATATTCTTATGGTTGGATGACAATATTCTTGACAAAATTTTTAAAATAAAATCGTACAATTGTGTATGTTACATTGTAAAGTAGCGTATAACATTAGTCGAAAGAACTAATTATTAAAAGATAGGAAGTTTTATAATAGGATTATGAATATTGTCCACTAACTCACTAGCGCCACCGTGAACCGTATCTCCAATGAACCTACGGTGACTATCGCATATATCGTTGTACTATTTTTTAATTTTACGGATATCTAGAAATTTTTTCTTACTACATTGATGCTTCATATTTGTATATATTTCTGTCATTGAACATAGTAAATGTAATTTTTTAAATACTTTTATTTACAAGTGTATATAGATTATACAAAAGTTGAAAAATACATACTTTATAGAAAAGTTAATAACTATGCATTTCTGATGTAACAAAGTGCATTTGCTGAGAAAATTAATTAGTTTTAAACTCTTTAATTATATACATATATCACATTAGAAGACTCGAGGTGGAAAGATTGTTTATCTATTTTTATCTAGTAAATGTTAATGATAGCAAAGATTTTTATGTATTTCATACTCCAATGTTGAATATAGCTATTTTTCGACTCGTAATAGAATTTTCAGGAACCCCACGATATCCATAGATACTTGGTGATATTCATAATGGAGCCGGGCCATGATAACATGGCCGTGGAATAGCCACTTATCTTTCGGATCTTTTTCAGCTTAAAGCGATCTTTCTCGTCGATCTGCCGTACAACTCGTATCTCTAAACGGGGAAAAGATTTCCATTGGCTGTATAAGACGCGGTGGCTAGACCGGAAATAGAATTTCTATCACAGAAATACGAATGAAGATGATCTTGTATGATATACGTGCAGAGGCCATCATATATCTCGTGGACGGAAAATTTTGATTTCCGGAAGGGAATATCACTTTTTAAATTATCCTCGTCCTTAATATTCGAGTTATTTATGTAATAACTATATACGATGCTTACGATATTTATATCCAGCATTTCTCTCATAAATGGAATACCTGTGAGAGAAATCGAAGAGACCTCACTATCTTTTATACAAGCGTCGACAATTCAGATAGAATTTTATAATTAAACATATTTTTAATTCTGTTTAAACGGAAAGAATTAATTAAAGCAAATTAAAACAGTATTACATTTGCTATGATTTTATTTTTTATTTTTTCTCTTGTAATGACAAGACCGTGAATATTTTTGAATTAATTATACGAATCAATTTAAAAAATTCACTATTGTGCCAAATTTAAAAGATTTGTACAGGTTTAATTTAATCTTCTACAGATATTCCTCTATATTCTTTTGTATTGTGCCTATATGGTAACATTTCAAAGAAAATATCATTTTTATTAAATGCTTATTACTCGCTTTAAATATAATATATGCGAAGTGCATGTATGCTGCAGGAGTCCGTTGATAAAGTCATGTAAATATTTTTCTTTGCGAATAATAAACTTACACTGTTGCATGTTCTCAGAGATTATGTGTATTCCTAACGAATGATTAATAACAGGTCCCACTTGTTTTGTAAAACACCTCTTAAAACTCGCAGAAAAATTAATGGAATAAAAACATAACTTGCTTTCTTTTATTATTTCTCGTTTCTTTCTTGAAGAATCATAATTAAACGTAAATAATTTCACAAACAATTTCAGGTCAGATATAGTGGCAAAAAGATGCTGAAATTACTAGTGAAAAAATATATTTTACGCATATACTTAACTGGGACACGGGCTATAGAAGCAGCTGCATATTGTGTACCACGAGTGCCAAAAAATTTCACGGAAGCTTCAAGCGACACTTCAGAGCTATGTTTAATTTCATAGCTATGGCTGCCTGCGTAATAATTAAAGCGAACTTGAACAGTTGAATGCTCTGTCAAATTAGATTAATTAAAACGCGCCTGAGAAGCATGGCCGGAGATAATATCGCGTAGCGTGGTTAAACCTGTCCCGTTTCCAAAAGAATGTTTCGTGGAAGCCATATTGGAAACTGTCAGGCATCATTAAAAAACGAGAAAGAAATCCCTCTACGACCCTAAATTTCATACCCGAAATATTTCCAATATCGAAATAACTCTCCCCGTTCTTCTTTTTTCCTTACCACCCCTTTCTTCCTTTTTCTCCTTTCACCCCTTCGAACTATCCGAAACGTGCAAAGTTACCTAGCCGAGTAAATATTTCGAATGTAAACTCGCCAGTATCTTCCGCAATCAAGTCGATGGAAATTGTCCGGTATATTTATAGCGACGCTGGAAACTTTCAACCTGCAATAAACTACTCAATATACTAGAGAAACTAGATGTTCAAACAGGAAGGAAGTTCCGGGATGATCGATCGCGGAAGGCTCATGAGTGACTTACGAGTATGAAGAGGGTGCGTGTACACAGAGGCAACCTGGTAGGAACTTAAATATTGAAATAGCATAGAAATGTGACCCGTTTCGAAGATACGTTTGACATATTTCCATTATTAACCCCGTGTCACCGGGCTTTATGCGAATTTCATAGCGCGATCACGCTGCAGTTCCAGTTTCCGACTAGCTCAGCAGCCAGAAGGATCAGGCTGGGCTACCTGCTAACGGAACTTCGAAGCTCATATCGAGTAATCGTACTTGCTGGAGTTAATATTCGCGACATTAGATGTTGCCAGGAAACATTAGATGTTACAGGCGATGGAAGCTCCCGGATCTTGCCACTATTGCTGGCTCACTGGCGGACAGAGTGTTCCATTTTTGATCTGGTTGAGGGCATCCTTTGGAAAGTAGGCTGGAAAATGGAAGAAGGGGAGAATTTGGGTGTGAAGTTTGCAATCATGTTGTTGGGACCCTAGGACCTCATGTTCTAAGTGTCTTAGCACGGTCGTGTCTAATCACTTTGGTAGTTAGAACCATAGTCGACAGCCAAAGATGAACGCGAATAGCCGAGCGACGACTTTAGGCGACGGTCAAGAACTTTTACTTTGGTTCTGCATTAAATTTTCTAATTTCTCATTTATCAAAATAAAATTGTGAATTTATTCTTGAAAGTCAGCTGGTCGGTGTATCCTCAATGGCGGCGTAGCTATGAGGGACGGTAGGAAAAAGAAGGGATGCGTTTCGTCCCGGGTCTGCTAGAGGACTCATCAGTAAGGCTACCCTAGCAGGTAATAGCACTGCCTTAGACACTGGGATACTATTGGAAGGTTGGTGACAACGTCATAAAATGTATTGGATCGTGAATTTTGAGATCAAGTGTGGAAATTGAAACAGTGTTTTCTTTAATTTCATTTTCTGCAAATTAGTGCCTGTACTGATAGTGCTTACAGAGTTTCTTGTGACAGTGGATGTTATTGATCATTTTAATATTCCACGAATATATTAAAAATGAATGGATCGTGCAGTTAGAAAATGATATTAACGTGCAATATTTTAGAAAGGATTGAATGGGAAGTATAGCACGTTCCATTTGCAATGCAGAAAAGCTGTGCATACACAAATGCCTGGAATACAGTCACGTGCACCCAAAATCCTGGCGCTTGCAGACTCTTCTTCCTCGCCCTAATCTCCTGTTCTAATTCTACTTCCAACAATCGAAACTTATCCGTACATATTTACACAGGAATTCCCGTTCTTGCAATACAATGTTCCCGGATTAGTCTAATGGCATTCGTGACCAGGAAGTTACATGGTAACTAGGGCTAAGTAAAGTTGTCTTCATCCTACTGAGGAGAATATTTATGAGTGTATACGAGTAGAAACATTGGAATATCGATACTGCCTCACTGATAACTATTACTCGTTATCAATAGAAATCAATCATGGTATTAAAAAAGAAAAAAGAAGTGGAACGAAAATACCCTAATTCTCAACATTTCTTCATATCTTTTGCGACTCTTTATTTATCTTGAGCACGTGAAAAAGATATGCATATATGTGTATTCATTCAGCAGGAAAATAAAATTCTTGGTATTACTCTACTTGCAATGACCATCCTCAAAATTTTGAAAAATTTTAATTTAATGGGAAGCTCGATAGCTATGAAAAATACACTAGAAAATGTGAAATGCAAAACTACATTAATCTAATTATTCATCTCTAATAAGGACAGTGCAAGTCCTTCGGGTCATTGATTTAGTTAAAACTTTGCAGGTTTGTAGAATTAGTCATCCAGTTCAAGAAAATGTCGATGTCGCTGTTTATTATTCCCTTGCTAGAATCCTTCGTTGTTGGCAACCTACACAATATCATTACAAAGGCAACTATTCAATAGTTTTTGAAATGTTTATGATCAACCCTTTCTCTTCGGCAATTTAGTCCGCCGAAGTACAGTCACTGAATAAAATCGCGCGCCAAAAATATGCACAGTGCGTGTGATTTCTGTATATTTCTGTACGTTTTCCTAAATTTTAAATAATAACTATGCTGAATGAAACAATCGCATACAAATGGCACTGGTATACGTATCATTTGGATGCCGGATATATGGGGTGCCCATATATATGGGGTACCCAGGAGTCATAACGTGGACGTTGTCTATAAGCGGCGCTCAAAGCAAAAGGGTTAAAGTTTTATGATTCTCAACTAGAGATTTCTTCCGAATAGTTATCGATGGTTATCAAGTGACATTGTGGCCTAACGGCGACATCCGAAAATTGCCACCAGCGTGGAAATTTTCGGATATCGCCATTAGGCCACAACGGCACTTGATAAATATTCGACATAAATCTATAATTAAGGCAATTGTTAAGGGGTTATAACGCAAAGGAATAGTAATCAGTGGAAACGGTGGAAAAACTGTATAGATCTTTATTAACCTTTTGCACTCGGCGATTTTTTCGTTACAGAAAAATAGTAATTCGAAGACTTCTGCCATAAAGTCGACGGTATTTTTAAAACGGTAAATAAAAAATCGTATGCAAATTAGGACGTAGAATTATTTTACTTCGACATTCCACGCATCGTTGGGTAATTTTAAATTTCATATGTCAATTAACATCGATCTTTAGAATTTGATTAAATGGCGACTGAGAGGCGCCTCTCGAGTGCAAAGGGTTAAACGGGCGATCGGTTAGAACTGGCCTGTTTAGGGCCACGCAGGTCACAAGACGTCTCCAGAAAACGGGAGACAAAACGCAGGGGAAGGGATCACTCCCACATCGCTAGGATGTAGAGCTTATTTTACTATTTAGTTTTTACTACAACGGCAATAATAAAACTCTAATCATAAATATCTCGAAAACTATCGAGTAGTTGCCCTTGTAATGATACATTTTCTTGAACCGGATGACTAAATCCACAAACCTGCAAAGTTTCAACTAAATCCATGACCCGAAGGACTTGCACTCTGCTTGTAAGTCACATAACATAATAATATATTCTTTCGTAAAATTACAAACTGTCTTAACACGTTACCCATCTCACCCCGCTAATAGTCGGAAAATTAACATCCCAAGTGGGCCAGCACAACACAGATATTTCCAAGATACACATCGATACGATCATTCACGGAGGCAGGCGTCAGGTACGCTTAGAAAGTTCATGACAAAGGTCGTGAACCTCCGCGCTTCTTAATGTGACCAAAGAACAAGACCCATTACCGCCAACCGTGACGCCGTTGAGCGTCTGGAAGTCGTAATGGAACGAAACCGGGTGTTAACGATGAGTAAAAGAACAAAGAGGGAGCCTGCGAAAGTCGCTGCGAGCGAAAGAACGACGACGAAGGAGGTAGCTGATGGATAGGGTAGGAGGACCGGGAAGAAACTCGTGGATAGATAGAGAAAGTGAAATAGGGCTTTCACGAAGAGGAGAAGAGAAGTTGAGAATGCAACGGCGTCGAAAGAGACGGCTGATGGATAGAGGGTAGTGGGACAGACGAGGAGGTGGCGGATAGACAGAGAGAGTAAATAGGGGTTTCGCGAAGAGGAGAAGAAAAATTGGGAACGCAACGAGGACGAAGGAGATGGCTAATGGATAGGGTAGAAGGACCGTGGAAAGAAGGTGGTGGGTAGACAGAGGAAGTAAATAGGGGGTGGTAGGAAGAAAAGAAGAGAAATTGGAAATTCGACGACGACGAAAGGGATGGCCGATGGCTAAGATGGAAGGACAGAGAGGGAAGTCGTGGATAGATAGAGTGAATAGGGGTCCCGCGAAGAAAAGAAGAAAAATTGGGAATACAACGGGAGCGGAAGAGATGTCTGGTGGATTGGGTTGGACAGAGGTGAAGCTCGCGCAGAGATAGAGAACGTGAATGGAAGAGAAGAAAAATTGGGAACGCAACGAGCACGAAGAAGATGGCTGATGGATAGGAAGACAAGATGAGAAGAGGGGGTCGTGGATAGCCGGAGAAAGCGAATGGTACCGTGAAGAGGAGAAGAAAAATTGGGAACGCACGGTTATCGAACGTGAGCATTGGCGAGCCTTCGGGAACCACCCTTCCACCCTGCTACCCCTACCCCCTTTGTTATGGCTTAATTAAGGGATACCGTGATTCTTGGAAATCCCTAATTACTCGTAGTCTGCGGGGATATTTCCCAATTAACGAGGAAGGACGGTTTCGCCTGAGAAAAGTCTAGGCAAATCGTTGCCTCCTCTTGGCTCAGGCCGTATTTAAAATAATGCGATCGAGTGGTGGTGGGGATTAAAACAAAAGGAGCTCGTCGATGGGGGGCGGAATGGAGAAGCGAATCATTTGTCCGTGGAAGCGTTTCGAAGTTCGTCCAACGTTAAAAATGATTGGTGTATCCTCGCCGACTGGGAGCTCCTTGTTCCGAGTTAAATTAAATCGGCGAACCGCGAGAGGGAATCGGCATCGATTGGCTTCGATGAGGCAGGCGCAGAGGAGATAACAAAAAAGAGGAAAAAAAAAAAGATGAAAAATGGGGAAATAGGAGAAGAAGGAAAAATGAATCCTCGAGATCGTATAATCGCGGTTGTATGAGGGCCACGTTTCTAATTAAAACTTTGACGTCTGCATGGGGATGAGGATGGATCTGTCATATTGAAACTCGGAGTTAACCGAGATGTTATATGGTAACGAAGGAGTGGAGAGAAAAAGGAAGTCTGTATGAATAATTTAACGATTACTATTTTTGCACAGGCAATTTCCGATTTTTCCCTTTTCCTTTTTGTCCTCTTTGTTTATAGTTTTCCGTGGGGGTACGTTGTAATTAGGGGAGAGTTTGGAGTGTTATTTTCACTCCGTCTATCGTGCATTCTGTAATATTGGATTTTTTCTCTGAGATACTCTTACGTTTATTTACTTCGAATCATACCTTTTTGTCCTTTTTAATATTTTATAAGGGTATTTGTAAAATACTATTAATTATATTATGTATATAATTTTATTTTATTTTATTTTTCGTTTAAATTTTCCCTCCCGATGGTTGTTTTATTTGGCATTCTGTAATATAGGATTTTTTTTTAAATACTCTTACGTTCATTTACTTCGAATCATACCTTTTTGTCCTATTTTGATATTTTATTATGTCACTTTTAGTAACTATGGTTAATAATACTTGATTTATTTAGAATGTTATTTTATAAGAGTATTTGCAAAATATTATAAATTGTATTATATGTATAATATTATGTATCTAGTATTTATTTTTATTGGATAACTATGTACTTTACAATTTATTTTATTTTATTTATACTTGAATTCTTAATTCATTTGTCTATTGTATTATTTTTTTATTTTATTTTATTTTATTTTATTTTTCGTTTAAATTTTCCCTCCCGATGGTTGTTTTATTTGGCATTCTGTAACAGGATTTTTTCTTTGAAATACTCTTACGTTTATTTACTATTTTGTCCTATTTTGATATTTTATTATGTCACTTTTAGTCACTATACTTAATAACACTTGATTTATTTAAAATGTTATTTTATAAGAGTATTTGTAAAATACTATAAATTATATTACATGTATAATATTATGTATCTAGTATTTATTTTTATTGGATAACTGTGTACTCTTCAATTTATTTTATTTTATTTAAATTTAAATTCTTAATTTATTTATTTATTTTATTTTATTTTATTTTTCGTTTAAATTTTACCTCCCAATGATTATTTTATTTAACAAAACACAATGCAAAGTATCTTTGCTGATAAGTTCTGCATTCATTTAACCTACCCCCTAGTCCCTCGTACAGTTGGATTTCCTTAAGACGGGATTCGCTTAGGAATTCGAGGTTGACTCGCAAATTAGGGTCGTAACTTAATTAAGGATAGCGTGATTGATTAAGTTTTTTCGGAAATGGTAGAAGAAGCAACTGTGAAATTGGAGATCTTGCGCAGTGGGTATACCGTTGGTTTGTAAGGAGTGATTTGTATCGCGAGGGATGATACTTTGGCATACTTGGGGGACTGATTTATGGGTTGACCTACGTTGTCGACCTGACGGATTTACGAATTCGAGACTCTATGTTTACAACATGTTGGAACGCAATACGCTTTATCTGCCACAGTAATTGCGTGAGACAGATTGGGGATGAAACTTTAATTGCTTATTTATTAGAAATAGTTCATGAATTATAGCAAATTTGTTGTGAAGAGACGAAATGAAATATATATTATCACTGGGAAGAGAGAAAATTCTGATACCTCAATATCAGTGTAAATACCAATATTTTTGTGTTATTTAAAATATTACAATATGTAATAATAATTTTTTTCACTTTTTCTTTCTTTTTAGTTTGACCCATTTTTCTCCCTTTTTCTTTTCCTTTTCCTTTTTCCTTTCCATACAAAAGTATCCATTACTAAACCCAACCTACTTGGGATAACCAACCCCAGACCCCTTAAACATAACTTTCTAACACCAGTTCTACTAACCTACTTTACTTCGAATGCTAAAAATTCTGACACAATTTTTCTCTCACAATCACAGACCAATTCCATTCATAACTGTACTTTCGAAAGATACGAGTAGTCAGTTGGTATGAAGCTTAATGAAAATGGTGTAGGAGGGGGCACACCAAATGGATAAAACTTAAAATTTAGTCATAAATTCAACGTTCGTGTTTCGCCCAGAAGTTAGATCACCTTTTCATTGTGCAAGGAGGAAATAGCCGTAAGTATTTCTAGGTAGCAGTATCAAATTATAATATGAAACGAGTGAGATACGAAAGAGAGTAAGAAAGAAAGAATGTCATAAGATTTTAGGCAAAATTAATGTTTAATATTTCAGAGTCTATCAGTAAAGGAACAAGATTCTGTGAATTTAATTTCTACTCTTTAGTATATCAGAAAAGCAAGTGTCCATTCCTAACTGTTATAGTTCTAACTGCCATTGACAGCATGGAGCGCCTGAAATCACTATAGGCATTCTGTCATCACCCTCATATATCAGAAAAGGAAATGTCCATTTCCAACTACTGTAGTTCTATCTGTCACCAGCAAAATTTATACCTAAAATCACTGAATAGGCATTCTGTCATTACTCTTTTAACCCAGATCTAGATAACAAGTGTCCATTCCCAATTGCTATAGTTCTAATTGCTACCACAATAATGTAATTCTTCAATTAATAAACAAACATTTTATTATCACACTAATGGATCAGAAAAGGAAGTATGCATTCCCAACTACTGTAGTTCCAACTGTTATTATCAAAATTTGTACCCAAAATAACTAAACAGGTATTCTAGCATTACTCTTTTAGCTCAGGTCAGAATAACAAGTGTCCATTGCTAATTGCTATAGTTCTAATTGCTACCAAAATAATGTAATTCTTCAATTAATAAACAAACATTCTATCATCACACTAATAAATCAGAAAAGAAAGTATCCAAAGTATTCTAACTACTGTAGTTCCAACTGTTACTATCAAAAGTTATACCTAAAATCACTGAACAGGCATTCTATCATCACTCTATTAGCTCAGGTCAGAATAACAAATGTCCATTCCTAATTGTTATAGTGCTAATTGCCACCACAATAATCTAAATCTGCAATCTCTAAACAAACATTCTATCGCGACACAATTATGTCAAAAAATGAATTGCCCATTCCTAACTACTATAGTTCCAACCGTCATCATCAAAATTTATACCTAAAGTCACTAAACATACATTCTATCATTACTCTTTTAGCTCAGGTCAGAATAACAAGTGCCCATTCCTAATTGCTACCACAATAATGTAATTCTTCAATTAATAAACAAACATTCTATCATCACTCTCATAGATCAGAAAAGGAAGTATGCATTCCCAACTATTGTAGTACTTCCACCTGTCACCATCAAAATTTATGCCTAAAATCACTGAACAAGCATTTTATCATTACTCTTTTAGCTCAGGTCAGAATAACAAGTGTCCATTCCTAATTGCTACCACAATAATTTAATTCTTCAATTAATAAACAAACATTCTCTCATCACTCTCATAGATCAGAAAAGGAAGTATGTATTCCCAACTATTGTAGTACTTCCACCTGTCACCATCAAAATTTATACCTAAAATCACTGAACAAGCATTTTATCATTACTCTTTTAGCTCAGGTCTAGATAACAAGTATCCATTCCTAACTGCTATAGTTCTAATTGCCACCACAATAATATAAATCTGCAAACACTAAACAACCATTCTATCATGACACTATTAACTCAGAAAATGAGTTGTCCCTTCCTAACTGCTGCAGGCCTAATTGTCATTGACAAAATGTACATCTAAAATCACCCTAAACGTTTCTCTGCTTACTCTTCAAACGTACTCAAGACGTCCCACCTTGTGTTCACCCAGTACACAACCGAGGTACATTTAAGTGGTGCAAGCTTGCGCAACGTTCACACTTGTGCTCACGCGCAAGTAGTCTATCCGTGGAATTTCGTGACCACAATCGCTGACCCGGGGCAGATGTCCAGCAGGGGGCAGCGTGATAGGGGTATACGAAGAAGCAGTGTCAAAGTTGCGGTAATTTCTTGCGTTCCTCGCAACCTTTGCCTGTCGTGCGAGTTTTTAATTACCGTGGAAAGTTCACGGTTCCGCTAATTAAACGCCTTCTCCCTTCAGCCTTTTTCCTCTCTCCTTTCTTCTTCTTCCTTTCCCTTCTCCGATTTCGTCTCCCTTTCCGTTTACACGAACGCGAATGTTCGTTTCATTGTTAGTTCGCGTCACGTTAAATTGGACTCCTTTAAAGTCGTTCGTTTCCAATTTAAGCCCGCGGTTAGCTCGTCGAGATTTCCGATCGCTTTGAATACAATGGGCCCCGGGTATGCTGAGCCATTACTTTCTAATTATACTTGATTGGGTGAGATTAGATCGTTGAAAAGTCACGATCGTTCGAGGACTCGATATCTATATGTTTCACAGGGGGAATATTAAAGTATTAAAAGTTATCCCGTTATGACTTTCGAACTTCGCGCCAAGCCATAATTCATGCAACTTCTACGGACTTCTTGGTCTGTTTGGACTGAGAGATCGAAGTCGTCGAATATTTTTCTATTTTTCTTTTCCTTTTTCTTATTAATGAATTATAAGATCAGGTGTGGGTAGAATTGAGTTAGCCTTTGACATTTTTGAAAGCTAGTTGGTGAAATGGGATGACGATTATTATGATTAGAAGCTAAGGGAAAATTCAAGTTTCGTATCCTTGGTGTCTATTGGTGATGATGAATCATTTAGAATGGAAGATTTTTGTCTACAATACATATATATTTATATTAGGGGTAGTATTTATTACTGACGATATTGATTATTTAACAAATATGATGAATATTAACCCTTTACACTCGACGATTTTTTGGCTAAAGAAGAGTAGAAATTCAAAGATTCTCTACTATAAAATTGACAATCCTTTTTTGAGCAGTAAATATAGAATTGTATAATAATAGAATTGTAGAATTATTTGATTTCGATACCTCGCACACTGTTACATTACATTAAATTTGATATATTAATTAATATCGATCTTCCAAATTTTATGAAATGGTGACTTCGAAGCTCACCTCTCGAGTGCAAAGGGTATATAATAAATAATAAATAATAAAAATAATAAAGAGTAATTTTTCATTGAAATCTAATACCTTTCGTTGCCATTAGTATTATACATCGATACCTTTATGAAATATATGTAAAATGTATACCACGAAAATTTCCAAAATTCCCAAAATACGTATCAAAACGTGCCCCATAGCAAGCACATTGTGTACTTACATTGTGGATTTATATTCATGATATAATAATATGCATAATAATAAAGAGTACCCAGTGAAAAGTATAAAGTAAATATTACTATACTTCTATACTTCTATACTTATACTGCAAAAGAGTTAATTGGTCATGCTATGGGCCATTCTTCCAGAAAGATGTGAAGATTGTCTTCATTTATATTTTATTTAGAAGTTAGTGTATTTAATAATAAATTTAAAACTAATTATTTTGTTTCTTTCGATAGTTTTAATATCATATGTATAGTATATAGTTTCCCTTTTTATTGTGTATTAATTGAGATCTAATTTGGGATACATAATAAATCTAAAACTAATTATTATACTTCTTTCGATAGTTTTAATATTAACTATATAGTATATAGTTTCCCTTATTATTGTATACTACTTAAGATATAATTTGCGAAACATAAAATCGAATCTCTGGAATCTTGTAAATATTTAATAATTTAATATTAATTAATTTTAATATTTGGATTAATTTATACCTGTCATTGTTAAATAGTAATACCCAGAGCTTTTGTTTCTTTTTAGCCGCATCTACAATTATTTCAATTTTTTAAATTATTTTGAAGGAACTATAGGAAAATTATATTTCTAACTTTCACTTTAATCTTTATATTTAGAGAAACTTTCCTCCTTTCTAAATTCATGTGATTCAAAGTAGAATCCTTCGTAATTTGGTATAAAAGTTTCGAAACGTCTGTTCGTCAGTAATTTGTAAACAATGTGAAGATCCAAGATCATCGTAGTACAAGGATTTTGTTACAATGCAAAACGAGAACGATTAGTTCTTTTGCCTCCTTTGTACGCAGTGTTGGCAATCTCATGATTATCATTACATGATGATTTTAGCAAGTACTCGTGTCTTGCCTATAATTTTTAAGGCCAACAAACTCGAGCCTGATTACATTTAAATTGGGAATTAGAGCAGTGAAACGGGGTTACCTAAGTGCATAATCATACTACTGTTGCATATAATTATACAATATTACAATATTATTTTTTGTTTCCCCAGGCTTTATTTTTAATATACGTAAAATTATTAAAATGAGTTTTAAACGTCTTCTCTTTTTGTATATATTTAGATTTTCTTTTTTAATTTTAAGGGGAGTCGACAGAATTTAATAATTACAGTTTTAAAAAAGTGTCAACAAATTTTAACGAAAAATAAAAAAGTTATTTTATGTTCTTGCAGTTGAACAAAGTGAAACCCTAGGGAAATATTTGTTTTCAAGTTCTAACATAAAATTCGATTGGAAATTTAAGCAGTGAATAAAATATTCGACCCAGACAAACATGTCTCGATAAGAGTAATGCTCGAGACTCGTTTAAAATACAACATGCATCGAGAAATGCTGCAGTTCAAATAAATTTTGTTCAATGTTGGTAACGATATATATTTCCTTATTTTCAAACAATCGTGTTTGTATAATAATATTGTATTTACGATGTCTGCCATTTTTCTTTTAACTTGTGCATTTGGATATAGGAGTTTAAAGATTTTTCTGAAAGAAAACATGGTACAACATAATGTAAAATACGACAGAATAATAAGAAATAATAATTTAAAAAATTATTAAGATATTATGAAAACCTGAAGAAAATATTTTATTAATTTATTTATTTTTGTTTCCATTCATAATTTGCGTGGGTATCAAATTTTGCGAAATTAATTGCTCCCCTAATTTTAAGTCCAAATTAATTAGTATGTTTCGTACTACTATATTTCTATATTATTACTACCATATTTTCGTATAATAACCTTAATGGGGATGTACAAATATCTCGAAAATATATAGGTCATAAAATAAATATTAACATAGGGATCATATAGACCATAATATCATATATGTATAACCATAATTAATATATAAATAAATATACTTTTCGAGCGATATTAAATTCTATTATGAGACTTAAATTCAAAATTTGTAACATTGGATATTTTCACATGTATGATGAAACAAGGTACATCTATTATTGAAATTACTATATAAATGGTGAAAAAATTACTATTCCATTTAATTTACATTTTGTAGATATTTTATACTCCTTTATAACTATTAATTTGGGTAATAACTTAATAACCTAATTTTTGCAGTAGATTTTATTTTAGACAAAGTTATGATACAAGATCATTTTGTTTCAACCGAAACAACTATCCTTTCATACTAAAAATTCAGATATTATTTTTTATCCAATCCAATATATTAAAAAATCTGTTCCCATACAAGAACGACACTTTTTAACAGTAATTTCTTAAAATTTATTAAGCATTACAAATATGTGCAATAGTAATTTTCGTGGTACTATTAAAATAATTAAATATATTAATTGAGCCCTTCACTCACTTTTTAACAGTAATTTCTTAAAATTTATTAAGCATTACAAATATGTGCAATAGTAATTTTCATGGTACTATTAAAATAATTAAATATATTAATTGAGCCCTTCACTGCACAAATTGATTAACTCCATGAAACAAAAAGTGGAGAAATGCAATGAAATAATGTATATCGTTTTTTAAAATTCCCTTTATAATTTAAATCGAAATAAATATCGTAGAATGCGTAAATACAAATGTAACTTTCATCTAACGGTATATAGAATTTATAAGAAAAAATAGCCAAAAGGCAATCGTTAGTAATGTTGCCATTTTTATGTTACTGGAAGAGTTAATCGATTTGGCAATTGAAGAAAGTAATAAATTTAAATTTTACTAAATTTTACTTAAATTCTGATAAGACGGTACTAAAAAATTCACCGTTATCATTCATGGCTTGCTAGTGCATTTGAGTTGCATTATTGCAACGATTTACATTAGAGTACGGAGTTAATCAAAGTGACCTCTGAAATAAATTATTTATTATTCAGTGGCCAACAAATTTTTGTCGTTTAATGGTGTTAATCTTAATTATCAGGGAAAGTTATTATAAATATAAAAAGTTATGACTATACCAAGTGCTTTGATACTTAAATTTAAAAATTTTTCAAAAAGTGGAGTTAATCAATTTGTGCAGTGAATGGCTCAATTACAGGTCTGTTTCGATATTAATGGATATAAATGTTTTTAAAAACAGCTATATATTTTTATTAATTGCAAAGCTTAAAATTCTGTGATCAATCTTTTTGTTTGAATTGGTACTTTTAAGGTAAATGTGTAAAATAACTGAACACTTTCATCACGATTGTCCAACATTCTCTAGGAACTCTCCTGGAAGCTCAGTTTATTTGCAGCATTTCGTCGCGTGTTGCTGATTTCATGAAAATTTCATGCCACCTCACCCAGTCATCGGGAAATTTATAAAGCGCATTACCAGAAGGAACTTTCGATATTCTCGCATGAAATAGACGCTTGACCAAGTGCTTTTTCTCGGATTTGTTCGCGAATGTTCTTTGTTCTGTATCCCTTTTTCACGACGCGCCCGAAGCACCTTGCTAAGGAGTGTTGCTTATAAAACACGAAATTATGTTAATCCCGAAATGCTCTGACCGACATCCTGGGCAGCTAGACCGTCCTCAGGAAGTTGCCGTGTCTTTGGTAAACCTTCCAGTCTGAGAAGTACCATCTGAGAGATGAGAAGACGACCAGAGTGGGAGAGAGAGTGAGAGAGGAAGAAAGAGAGGGAGACTGCAGTCAATCCGCCTGACTCCATCTTTGATGCCTTTCGACGTCTCTATTCTCAGGTTCCTGATGACATACCTTGACACAGTTTCAGGATAAGTTACGTGAGATGGTTTGGACTCTGATTCTGTATTTGTATCACTGCTTCTTATTCTTCTGTACCGCTGGGTTTAACTTGGTTTTGATGTTCCCTGTTTGATACCTTTGTTGTTGTGCATCAGTGGAGTGGACTTGTTATAACGCGATCAGTGAGAATGCACAGTAGTTCGTTCACAATGCTTAAGTTCGTCCTAAATGATCCTGAAACCCCTAATGTTGATCTAATTATTATTAAATTATTATTAGTGATAGAATAATAGAATAGAATAATATATATAAATTATTATATATATGCAATTATTATTAGTAGTAGAGTAAGTAATTGTGGCTTTCATCTAATAGTTTTGATTGTGTGGCAATTAAAAGAAAACAGGAGGGACAGAAAAGGATGGGATACGTTTCGTCTTGGGCCTACTAGCGGACTCGTCAGTGAGGCTGCACCTAGCAGGCCCATACCTCAGACGCGAGGATATCACCTCCGGGTCCACCGATTAACCGTTTTAGTCCCAAGCAGCGCGATCGCGCTGTTCAGTTTTCATGTCTAGAAAATCCAGCATATTTCGAGCGTTCTCGACAGCTGACGCTGCATCATCGACTATCGAAGTCGAAGCGTTATCGCGCCACTTGGCCATTCATCGTCATAATATAAACGAAGTGCTATCGCACCGCTTGGAATTTTTCGACATAAAGTAGAAGTAGCGCTATCGCGCTGCTTGGGTCTTATCGTACCCACTTAGAGGCAGCGCGATCGCGCTGCTTGGGATTCCTCGACAGTATTTTTTCGAAACCCTCTGGGACTCAAACGGTTAAGGCGGCTCCCTTTTTGAGTGAAAGAGCGAAAAGAGAAAGGAGGAAGGGTACGTTTCGTCCTGGGTCTGCTAGCAGACTCTTCGGTAAGGCCCGTGTCTTACCTAACAGGCCCGTGTCTTAGACCCAGAGATACTATAGGTAGATCAGTAATTTGTAATTATAGGAAGTGGAGAATTCATTAAGGACTTGCGAAGATCTTCGAACCTCTTTGATTCCATCTAGTGGTGAGGGTGTGAGCGGTAGCCGTTACAAGGCTATCTAGCAGGCCCGTACCTTAGACCCGGAGATACTATAGGCATGTCAGGAATTTCTATTTATAGGAAGCGGAGGATTCATTAAGGACTTGCGAGGTACCTCAAACCTTCTTGACTCCGTCTAGTGATGATGTTACGAATCGCAGTCGTTATAAGGCTATCTAGCAGGCCCGTGCCTCAGACTTGGGATATCAGTGGCAGTTCAGAAACTCCTACATATCGGCAGCAGAGAGCTGATCGAGTACTTTCGAGAAACCTGGAACCTCTCGAATCCCTCTGGGGCGGGTGCAAGGCTACCGCGACAATTCTATTTTCGTATTTCTCCATTCATACTTTCGTCGAATGAAGTTGCACAAAGTTAGGAAGTTAGAAAGTTAGAAACAGGGACGCCAAATGGTTAACAAAGAAACTTCTTCGGACTATGGGAGTAAAAAGTAGTTCTATAACACCATAACCAATTCAACCCTTCTTCTCGTATCTGCACAGCAGTTCCGTCAGCCACGAACGTGAGAGCCAGAAACGGCTACCACAGTGACACCCACATAACCTGTGACGTAGCGTCCTATGTATCGAATCTCTTCGATTTCCAAGAACGCCAAATTAATATTGCCTGATTAGTTTTGTAATATTAAGGATCCCGAGTGTGATGTTAAAGTAGAGTGTTTATTTACTGTAAAAATATACAATAGTTATAGTAGAGACGTTTATCGAAGTACCGTTTCGAACACGCGTTTATAAGTATATGTACGATGTTTCAGTGATTGGTGTCGAAGACTAACTGACTTCTCAATTTTGGTCTGTCTTGTGTCTCGTCGTGTCCTGTTCGGTGTTTTCCCCAGTTTGGTTCCGATTGGTTAGGATAAATATTAGTGGAGGAAAAGTAAAGATTTTTGATTGGACAGAGGGTGTGACGGAAGGACCTTTGGCTGAGGAGTAGGGAACTGTCAAGGAGCCGATGTTCGATGGTCAATGTCGTGATTTACAAGTGGTGTCCGTCCATCGCCTTGGTGGGTCTGTCGCACGTGGGTCCAATCTGTCAGGTCTGGTACTTGTAAATTTCCTGAACTTTCGCATTTAGACATACGACTTAATCCTCTGAGAGGGCGGTAAGGCGCGTCTAACCCTCGGCGTAACAGCCGTAATACAAAATAATAAAGTCTTTGGAATTATCGAAAATTAAAGTAAGAGTTATGCTACGAACACGCTTTCCGCGACGGAATATGTGACTTTGAACAATCCCTGAAGATTCTCTGCTTCCATCCTCTATCGTGATCCAGGTTTTACGATTTCGACTCGTGGTACACGAGCCACGAATCCCGTCTATTCGAATGATGTTGGTCTGAGACGAGGCAAGCGGAGATCCCAAACAAAGCAACGACCTAGGCTCCGTTTAATCTCGGATCTCGATTGTTCTCGCGTTTCTTTGTACGTCTAAAATACCGTTGCGTCACTCGGGTGTGCACACTTCGGGGCTGCTACATCATAATGCATTATTATCACGGTGGCTCGTGTTTGTTAGCGCAAGGACGCGGCACGGTCTCGTCGCGAGTAATTCCTGGCCGCTTCCTCGACGAAAGTTCGCTGTCCGCGAACAAAATGGCCTCGATTCTTCGATACCAACCAGGGAAACTTCCCTTCGCGGACGTCTGTCTGTAATAAAGAAAAGACCGCGCTCACAAAGCCTCATTCCGGCCGCGAGATTCTATTAAGCGAAGCATTTAGACGATATTTGGGGGCGAGAGAAGATATCCTCGGAAACCGGACAGGGTGGAGTATCCAATTTTATTTTATCTGCACCCACTCTCGCGTCCTTTATTAAAAAGTATTCCGAAATTAAAATTTCGCCTTGCTTGTCGGCAGTGGAACGGGAACCGTGTTTCGTCGCTTTCATAACCTCGCTCCGGCTTTCCTTGGGTCCTCGGCTTCTTGGCTTCTTTGAAATTTTAATTACGCAGTTGTATGTAATTATGACCCCTAATCCCTTTTATTTAATGTTCTTTGAAGCTCCCAGCCACTCGGAATTCCGCGTTTCACCGTGTTGGTTTACGCGAGGTCGATAGAAGATACGTCACGCAGGTGAGTAGTTAGGGGTACCTTGTGGCATCGAGTAGCTTGCCGTTGAACCCCGCGATGCCTTCGACGTGAGACGATGACACGGAACTGTGTTGCAGTGGATGACGTAAATATGCATTATGCTCAAACGAGTTGAAAATCGACTTTACGCCTCTTGGTCACGGTCGTTGACGAGCTGGTTGCGACTTCACGACACCGTGACGAAATGTCGTGAGAAATTCACGTTATCGCGCCGCTACGGTTTCTCAAACGCGCTCGGAGCTTGTTCTAAAACTCTCTGGCAAATTGCAAACGTGACTGCACGGGCCCTCGGGTTGGTACGCAGTCTAGTGTACGCACACGTCGTTATTTACTTTCGCCTGGCGATAGGTGAAATTGTTAAACACGATCATCCGTACGTGCATCGAACTTGCGACTTAGACACGTGTCGACAGCATGGCAATTGATAGCGAGTGTTGGAGAAAGTCCTCCCCGAGGATCGAGAAATATTTGGGATCTTCGTAAAATTTGAAATTAAATATGAAACATTTAATGCTTTTTTTCTGTGTTTATTTTATGTTATAATTATGGATGTTGTTTATATAATTGTTAGTGTTAAATGAATGTTATGTGTCTTTGTTGTGTTGTTCTTTTTAGCTGAATTTAACAATGAATAAAATAATCTTTGATATTTTATAGGATACTAAAATTAAATTTTTAGATGTAATATTATCTCAATAGTATCTTTCATTTTCGTGATGATTCGGTTTGATCTGCAATCGATAAATTTAGGGTCTTTTTTATTTCTATTTTACGTTATAATTATGGATGTTGTTTATATATTTATTGGTATTGAATGGATATTACTTGTCTTCGTTTTTTCGTTGTTATTGGCTGAATTTAACAATAAACAAAATAATCTTCGTCATTTTATAGAATTCCAAAATTAAATATTTCGATGTTATGTTATCTCAACGGTATCTTTCATTTTCATGCTGACTTACTTTAATCTACAATCGATAAATTTAGGGGTCTCTTTTTATTTTTATTTTACATTATGATTATGTTGTAGTTATTTGTATAATTATTGGTATTAAATGAATATTACTTGTCTTCGTTTTTTCGTTGTTATTAGCTGAATTTAACAATAGACAAAATAATCTTCGTCATTTTATAAAATGCGAGAATTAAATTCTTTTTATGTAAAATAATCTCTATAGTATTTCTTATTTTCATGCTGACTTACTTTAATCTACAATCGATAAATTTAGGGGTCTCTTTTTATTTTTATTTTACATTATGATTATGTTATAGTTATTTATATAATTATTGGTATTAAATAGATGTTACTTGTATTTGTTTTGTTGTTCATATTAGCTGAATTTAAAATAAACAAAATAATCTTTGCTATTTTATAGAATATTGAATTTTATTATGTAAAATAATCTCTATAGTGTCTTTTATTTTCATGCTGATTTGGTTTGATCTACAATTGGTATCGATTCACAGGTATCATAGATCGCTCTCATCCCCACTCCTTTGTTCGATCACTGTTGCCAATTACTGCTCAAAAATTAACTTCTACAGTTATGTTACATTTTTTATAAATTTATTATTGTCTGAAGTTATTCTTTAAGAGTTTTAATATTTCTAGAAAGAAAGAAATTTAGAATAAATTATATATACTTAACTTTTCTGTTAACAAAGGGAACTATAGTCATCTGTCATGAAATATGCTACCTTTATACTAAAAGTAATTACAGTTGCTATACATCGAGTATTCGGTTTGTAGTATAGTCACTGAATATCGAATATCTATTCTATATTAAGGATGACTATGGTCACTTAACGTCATGTGTCTCCGTTTAACTGAAAGTGACTATAATTATTCAATTATGCGTTACAGGAGACTATAATCATGCAATCTCAAATGTTCCATTCTCTACTAAACTTAGCTATAGTCACTGAATTTTAAGCACTTGCTTTCTACTTACAAAAGGTATACTTACTGAACGTTGAGGATTCATTTTATATTAAAGCTGACTATACTCACACGATATTAAACCCTCATTCTCTACCAAAGGTGAATCAATCAAATAAATTTTACATTAATTAATAACTCTGATATAAATCCAATTGGAATTTAATTATTTCGACACGAATTTATTTATACCAAGTTACATATTAATTTGAAATAACCAAGATAAATACCTAATAATTTCTACATCGTTACACTCCATTTTCATGAAAATATACATCGATAACTCATTTCTGCTTAAACGCGATTTTCGTTCATAGCGACACTAGCAATAAAATAATAGAAAATAATAGAAAAATAATGAAAAAATAATAGAAAAATAATAAAACAATCCACCACTTAACACTTTACCGACCGCTAGCGATTCAACAGCATAAGCGGCCGCTCAGCCGCAGATTCTCCCTGGCGCCCCCCATATAAAAATGGGGAGCTTACAAAGCAACGCAACTGATACAACTGAGCAACGTACCTCAATACTAAATAACAAATTACTGTTCATATAATGATAATGACTGTTCATCGTCATGACAACCGATTAATAGGCTATATAGGCCGATAAACGTCGGCAACAAAAAGCCGATTAATAGGCTATCGGTCGGTAAAGTGTTAAGTTAGGACGCGAGGGTCTTAGGGCCCCATCAGCGGACGCATATTTGCGTTTCTCGGCCATAGCAAGACATTTAACACTTAGCCGGCCGATCGGAGAAATCTCCCCATTTTAAAGTAAGTCGGTGCCCGACCAATCGGGGAGATCTCCCCATTTTAAAGTAAGCCGGTGCCCGACCGATCGTAGAGATCTCCCATTTTGACCTTAGCAACTCGTTTCTCGTTTTCGGTTATTACTTACACTACCTCCATTTTTAGTTGTTCGCAGTTACTGACGAACTGCTTCTATAAATCACAACGTATAATAAAATTCCCCAATTTTTAAGGCCTCTTATTCCGGTTCCCCGAGCGCGGTGGAAACCGTATAGTTCGCTCTGGGGCGTGCGGTGGGCTAAGTTAAGTGTTAAGTACTTGGGGCACGTTTGTGAGTCCCTCAGACCCTATCAATTGTTTTCGTCGAACACATATGCGATACTCGTCCTCAAAGGGTTAGCAGTCAATTCTAGTCCATCGAAGATATCAGATTCTTCGATCGATTGAAACTCTTCCTTCCCTAACTTCCATCTGTGTAATATCTCGAAAACGAAACCGAATAAAATCACGAAATTCGAAATCAATCGGATCCTCTATAAATTCTGCGAAAAATCTCCCAGAGAAATATTCTTGCAATATCATCCACGACCCCCCGTCAATTAATCAACCCCCGCATACTCTAACGTTCATAAACATTCCCGAATATCAGACGAAACAATTCAGACACATCCCTTTACTAAATCCCCTGGAACGAACGAGTCGAGCGAACTGCTTTATTGAAATACTTCGTATTGCACGGCCGGGAGAGAAAAGAAAGCTCGCAAGTTGAAAGCGGGACGAAGTATTTTAATAAATGCGCCACGAACTTCGCCGAACACTTTGATCGTCGGGATCGCTCTTCGAATTTCTCAAGGTAACAAACGTTCGACGATCGGGAAAGATACGAATCTCTGCCAGCGAGCAACCGTTATTACCCCGGTGGAAAGCAGCCATATCAATTACTCGTTATAATAAGCTCAGCAGATATCAGGCAGCGTTTTAAGATGCCTCGAGACGCTCGATGAAGTATCGACATTCTGATCCGGGTGAAGGCACGAGGGAGTTTCTTTGCAAACGTAAGCCGATTGTCGGTGAATCGTCAAGGACCCACATCGTCTGCCAATCAGCTTACACGGGAGCAGTGTGTACCTCCTGGAATGGAGTTCCTATTCATGAACAACCCACCCCCTTCCGTCTTTTGCATCTCGCGCAAAGACGGCTTAGGGAATCGACGAGCGATATTTGTAGCGCCTGGGCGGCAGAGCTTGTAGGTGTTGAGCGAGTTCGTCGGGTCAACTTGATAAGCCAATAAATCGCCGACTCGACGGATGAAAGTTTAACCGGGTGTGGCCCGATTGGGTAAGGAGCGAAGGATCAGAGAGCCCAGCAGGGGAAGACGCAGCGAAAATCGTTTGGAAAAAGTTTCTTCCATAGTATGGATTGATGTCATTGTATGCTGGAAGGATGCCTGGCCAGGGAGTGAGACCTGGGCCTATGCTATCTGGCAGGTCCAGGCTTATTCGAGGACTTGGTCATGTAGCATCTGAATGTACTTACAGCTCAATTTTGTGCAGAGTTCAGGATTCAGGGTTCTAGGGATCCAATTTTATTCGTGTATAATCTCGAGTAATGTTAAGGTGATGGTTATGAGGATGTAGATGCTGAAAGATGTGGATTTTATGCAATTGTTATAACAGGAATTCGCAAACGTTAGGTCCAAAGATGGCGAAGAATTTAACACCAAAAGCTAGCACCTTTTGGTCCTAGTCTGAGCCGGTCTCTCGAGATTGGTGTGGTACTTAACTACTTATAGCACTTACTCGGCCATGTCATTCCTCTCAAACTTCGTATTTAAGTTTGTAACGAAAATAAGGACTTACTTGGAGTACCTCAGCATTGCACTTTGTTGTCTAACTGAGGATCTGATTTTCCGAGGAACCTATGATTTCTATGCTAGCATGCTGTCGTCAGATATATTACCAAGTCGACAGACACATAGCAGGAACTGTGGATTCAACTCTAGTCTATTATCCCCAAAACGTTGAAGAAATGATACACCTATCTGGAAGCAAGGCAATGCAAGGTGTGCATGTCGTGCGAAGACAAGAATCTCGTTACTGTGATTAGCAATGTATCAACAGAGAAGCGTAGACCAGAAATAACGAACTAGACCACTCAGACCCAAGGCTTCACGCTAGACCTCTGTCCCCCAGACTCGTCTGTTAACAACTATTTCTACTGCAACAATCGCTTCTCCGAAGTCGAAAATCTGCCGCGAAGATCGAAATGGGAACACGCTTGCAGCACGGGGTGTTTGCGCAAAGCCAGGGTGCACCGTCTGGTCTGCGAAATACCTGGAGGTACCAGGAGGATCGAGTGCCGGTTATGATACATGCTCGAGTACATAAACGCATAGATTTGCGGGCACATACTTAGGCCAGAGAACGAGGGCATCTGTGCACGAGTGTGCAGCTTCGTGTGGCTCTTATCGTCCTCGGAGTCCTCCGCGTGTTTGGAGCTCCGGGGATGTAATTACGAAGTTGGAGAGACAGAGGGAAATAGACAGTCTGCTTCACCGATAGCCTGAACCCCTCTTTATACCTAGCCGTGCAGACGATGATCGTTGTTTTCAGCGAAACGCTTCAGCTCTTCTTCCCTATCATCTCTTCTGCCTCTTCTCTCGTTAGGAGTATACCGTGGCCGAAAAAATAAGAGAGACTGCCAAGAATGGAGCAATAAAAAGCAGAGCGAGAGAGAGAGAGGATCGTGTTCGGTGGATGGGGTCAGGATATTCAGGAGACCGTTCTTCTCCCTTTCTCCCAGTGACCCCTAGAATGAGGCACGATTTAAATGTAAGGAGTTTTATGGGAGGAAGGAAGGAACGTTTAATTAGAGCTGGAGGTGGGAGTCGTGATATTTGTTTTGCTGAAAGCAGCCAGGATTCTGTTCGCTCAGCTATCGTGCCTCCTCGCTCCATTGAACCCTCGATTCGCCGTGCACCGTCTCTGGAAACGCGAATCATATTTCTCTTAAAGGTTTGGTACTTAACGCTAGCAGTAACAGTGGTGGAGCCAAGCCAATGAGAGATTTATATACCCCTGTTAGCTGCCCGCCGTTACTCCTGAGCCATGGGACTGCAACGGCCTGGCTTCCACGATTACCCGACTGGAAATGTCGAAATGAAAATCGGTTTCGAACGTTGTACTTATTTCTCAGATCTATGGCTAGCAGACGCACGAGAGAATGGATTAGGCCATTACCATTAACCATTTCAGACGAGTGTATATACGAGTACTTGCTTTTAGGCATCGAGCAATCTTTTATCCTAGATCCGTTCCTTACTCTGCCAGGCTGATGTACCTAGCATCCTGATCACGGGAGTACAGTTCAGTTGTTCCATATTTTTGTCTTGTTCGTTCGATGACGATGGTCCCAGGTGCATCAAAATGTCCTGGTACGATGTCAAACTGTCGAGGCTAGGAGAAGCAGAATTGATCTCATCGATCGCTTGATATAGTTGTCATCACAGGAGGGTTATGGTTGAGAAACTGTGCCGTTGACCTGACAGCATTTTGCAGGTAGACTGCGAAACCAGGACAATCGACAAACCTGAATATTCCTAAATATTGTCATCCTGCTTCCACCTACCTCAGAGGTCTGTAATTTAGATGACATGTCAGGCCTCAGTGCCGATGGTTCGTCGTTTCTCATGTTGGATTCTCGTGATAAGGATTGTTCTAGATGTGATTATACTTTATCGTGACTTAACTTGTATACCTGGTCAGGGTATAACGAGGACTAAGTGTCAGGGATGATGATGGTACATTTAAGCTGATGACCAACTTTCTAGTGGTATGTGTATCCAACACCCAACACCTGAAGACGTTTCAGTCTCAGTTATTTGGTTTTGTGATGGCCGTGCAGACTCTTGTTGTTACTAACATGCATATATTTCCCAGTCAACAGCTTCCACACCAGCTATTCATCCTTCCTAACAAAGAACCCTGCTCTCGTACTTTGCCCATAACGTTGTCACTAAAATAGTGGTATTTGGGAACCTCTTCGGATGGCGAAGCACAAACTTCCCGCAGTGGGTCTGTCGTCACCTAATTCGCTATACTCTACTGAGGGTTACCAAAAAGTAGCGATGTATGGTCAAAGAAACCTAGATTAAAACGAAAAACACCCGTTGACCGACTGTAGACTGTCAAAGAGGACGATTAGAGTTCCCGTACTCGTTGCCAAGATGGATTTGACGAATTATTGGCTTGATAGATGCAGGAAGCCTTCTCTGTCCTTTCGGATCGACTAAAGGGTGACAATCAGTGACACAGTGATCAAATCCGTTTCTTTCTGCGTTCCTGATGACACTCTAAAGGAAGTCACACATACAAGTACAAATATAATCTCAGATCATTCATCTCTTTCATTTGCTACGCTACTAAAAGCATAGAGGCACTCTCATAGAGAAGACTCGCACAATTACCTCGATACATAATCGCCCTCATACCATAAGTTAGACTTTTTTTCTAAATATAGTGTTTTCCAAGTTATGTCGCTCTATAATTTTCTATTTCTGATAAGACAGCGAGTGTCTGGGTAATTGGAATGCCAAAGAAAGAAGCTAACAGAGACTCGCGCGTGAAAATGGGTTCACTCCTGGAGCTGCTATAGCGAGGGGGTTAATGATCCCTGCCTTCGAGGACCAAACGATCGTTCACCTGCAGTTAAACGGACACTGTATTTCATGGAACACCCCGTGGGATTCTGGTATTCGTTAATTTGCCCGTTATAATTCCCAGCCAGGGTTTTTTATCGTCGACCAGTTGACCATAAATCGCTCTAGAAAATTCTCTCGTGGCGAATTAACGAAATGATTTAAAGATCCGTTCGTCATGGGCATGGGTGGGCAACGCGAAATATCGCGGCCATTTGCCATCGATCGAGATCGTCGTGTAATCTGGGGCTGTGCGCAAGGTTGTTAGGTCGTTTGCATAATGCTCGGTGTCTAGGCCGGTAACGTGCAGCAGCTTAGGACACAATCGTTAGAGCCACTCTCACCTCGTCTAAGAAGCAGTCGCTGCGACTATCTCTTTCTCTCTCTATCTCTGCATGCTTCACCCTCTTCTGATAACATCTCTCATTTATCAGGGCGACGGTGCAGCATCGTGCAACGACCGCGTCTTAACGCTCTCCGACCTCCTCGAGGCCTGAGCATCATTTCCGACTTAGCTGGCGCCGCGAGGCCACCACCCCCTCTATCTTTACCGGTGGCCCTCTATAACCCCATGGAATGCACCGGCGAGACAAATTCTTCCCGCCACTAGCGTCAATTCCCAGCGCGAACAGGGGAGAAATTTTCGCGAGTCTTGGTACACTGCGAGGTCTTTGTCTTGATTAACGACGTTCTAGACTCGACCACTGTTTCTTGCCGGCTAACCGTCGCGTCGTGAACAGAGATTGAACGCTCAGCGAGATTATGGGGTTGGAATTATGCGAGTTTAAGACGGTTTCTTTGAATGGTTAAATGATTTTAGAGATAAGTTGTTCTTGTCTCGATAACTTGGATCATTTCTGTACAGGGTTTAATTTGTTTCATTTTATTTTATTGCCTCATTTGGGATCCGCTTAATTTCTTTTTTAAAATAAACTGATTTATTACGTAATTTTGCGAAGATTTTTTGAGAGATAGTGAGAGATACAATTTTTATAATATTATATCTATTAATAAATACCTGAATATCTGAATAAATTTTAAAATAGTATAGTGAATGTTTCATTTGTTTCACCTTATTTCGTTGGGTATTTCAGGTTTGGTATGAATTTTGAGATCCATTTAATATCTTTAAAAGTAAATTGATTTGTTACGTAATTTTTTGAAGATTTTTGGGAGATAGTGAAATATACAATTTCCATGTTATTATATTTATCTACCTTCAATATCTGGATAAATTTTAAAATAGTATAGTGAACGTTTAATTTATTTCACTTTATTTCGTTAGGTATTCCAAGTTTGGTATAAATCTCGGGATCCGTTTAATGTTTTTAAAAGTAAATTAATTTGTTACGTAAATTTAAAAGATGTAATTTTTATAATATTATATCTATCCACCTGTAATATCCGGATAAATATTAAAATAATATAGTGAAACTACTATAAATAGGTAGATGTACATTTCTATTTCAATAAAAGTCAATATTTACTTCGTCAAATGTAATTGTAAATATTAAATATTTGATATCAATCATTTTGGTTCCCTTAATTACGTTTATTGATTTTTAACGAACTCACTTTTTAGTATCTTAAAGTTGCAAAAATTTAATAATACGATTTATTTTTGTAATTTTAAGATCCACTACATTCATTGAATTTTTACGTTAATTATACTTGGTTCTCTAAAGAGTAACACGTACAAAGCAACATTTATGTACGACGATAGTATCATCTCTCGCAATTCATATTTTCCTCTAGTAAATGAGTAATTCGCAATTTACGCGGAGAAATAGAGGTAAAATAAATAATTAGGCTAAGCTTTTTCCGTAAGATGTTTACATGTATTAATTAAAGAAATTAATTAGTAAAAATCTGGTCGTGTGATCACGGCTAACGATATATTCTTGTTTTCTCGATAAGGTTTGTAATTTGTAAATTACACGAGCCATAAACATTTGACTGCATTAAGCTCGGAAATAAAAACACGTTAGTTCATTCGTATGTGTAATTATCAACGCAAGCTCGTTCGTATAGGTTCAACGCTTTAGCAATCTTCCCATTGATAATTGTAAAGATAAAATTTTACGTGTTTCCAATGTACATGGCATTTTATCGATTAATAATAATTCGTTACACTGTGAATAAAATTATTGAAATTCACCATACGACTTTGAACGAGCAAACAGAGGCTGTGATCTATATAACGATTCATTAATCTCGATATAATTGAGATAAATATACCGAGTCGAACGTGGTTAAATTAAAATAAATATCCTATTGAAGATAGCTTCCAATCAGTCTTGTTTGCATGCAAATAATAAAATATAGCACAATCGTGCATAATATGATTAAATAACGCCCTCTATTCGTATCTTATGTTAACCTGACTCATTTAATCTAAAATTAATTTAAAAATGTCTATAGTTAGGTTTCATAAGTATCATTCGATCAGTTGTAATATCAACTATTCCAGCTGTTCCCTATTCCTGTCATCGAAATTAAATGTTCATTTAATTTCAGAGGTACTCGTCATTCAGTCATGTACAACACTAACTACCTGAAATTTGATGGACATACGTAACGCCCCCTATTTCTGTCAAAGCTTGGCTCATTTGGTCTGAAATTTATTGAAATAATTCTCGTATTTGTATTTCATGAACAGCATCCAGGAACCTATAATATTCACCATTTTACGAGTGAGCGTATAGATAGTCTTACGACGACTTTCTACTTAACTCACTAGCGCCACCGTGGCACGTATCTCCAATAAACGTTTACCGCTAATATTTCGTATATCGTTGAATTACTTTTTAATTTTACTGATACAGTCTTGATATTTTCTTCTTACTGTATGTGTCATAATTCTTGTACTTGTGAAATTAATTAATTATTTATGTATATCGTCAAGAGGTCGTCCTCAATTGGCAACGGTTAATGACGAACCAAATTTCTTGAGGAACGTTGTGTTTATAGTGGACTGTATTTTACGTAGTAGTTCCGGATAACTCTTCTGAACTCTTCAAATGTTATTGACTGACTGACTGGTACTGACCTAACTAACTTGTGCGATGCACGATCTTTCGGAGCCCATGGTTTCCAAAGGGAAATCGGTTTTCCCATTGGTGGTTGACAGGACCGAGGGTGGGCCCTCGGTCCGCGAATCAGATGCCCCCAAAGAAGGGAGGACCGTCTTCCGCGACCAGGTCTGCCGGTGGAGGAAGCCTCTCCCTCAAAGGGGGTTGCTGATGGGTCACCCGCACATTCGTGACCCTTCCTGAAGGACTCGTTACTTTATGGCTCCGAAAGTCGCGACATCGGACATGGCCTGGTCTCTTTCTTTGCAGGCCTATCGTCAGCCAAATCCTAAGTGCTGTTGCCTGCTTTCTAACATTAATGGCTAAAGAAAGCCTCGTGTCCGATGACCCGAGGGAAATAAAGAATTGTTTGAAAATGCATTGAAAATGAAGATAGAAAGGACACGGAACTTGAACTAAAACAGCAATTAGAATCTGGCTGCCAGAAGACCCTAACGGTCTTCGGGGTCTATTCTAAACACAGGGCCGAATGTATTAGAATCTGGCTGCCAGAAGACCCTAACGGTCTTCTGGATCTATTCTAAACAAAGGGCCGAATAAAATACCGGCACGACATTCCAAGGCTTAACAATTTAAGCATCCAGTATTTTCATCATAGCCTGATGAATTTATTTTAAAATTTGCTCGAAGAGTTCCTATATTTAAAGTTCCACGAGATACTCCATCCGATCATGTACAGTACTAATTATTACACTTGAAATTTGATGGAAACACGCAACTACCCCTATTCTTATCACAGCTCAAGTGGCCTCATTAGCGAACTCCATCAAAAAGTTCCTATACTCAAAACTCTGCAAGTATCATCCACTCGCTGTAACGTTAATTATTCAAAATTTAATGGACATACATAACACCCTCTATATCCATCGTGATTATTCTCATATGTTTTACTGTTCTTCAAAAACTCGCTGTCTCCATGAGCCCATGTACCTAGCTCGCTACCCACCTTAATACTCGTTAAAATGGTTCGGTTTATTGGAAGTTAATTTAATCGTGCTTCCATTTCGATAACTCGCTATATTTAATTCAACTTACGCGCAGAATTTAGCCGCGAGCACGTTATAGACAAGTCGTTGCCAGCCGAACGATCGGGACACGGGAACGCTTGTATCTGGACCGGTCATCGATGCAGGGTATCGGTGAACATCGAAAATCGAGTTATCGAAAAACGTGGCGTATATACGTGGTACACGGTGCACCGCGCCCGGCTTATAGGCTACATTGCCGGAACAGCCATGGCCAGGCCAATAAAAGTATATTGAACTTGTACGTGGGCGGACGATCCGACCGAAAGGGTCGGAGAAGGGAAATTTTCAAGAGAAACAAGTCGAACGGATGAATCTGGACGAACAAAGACCTGGAAGGCCAAAAGTTCGTTCGATAAAATAAAATCACCAAAGAACGGTTGCGAGTGCCTCTGCACAGTAGGATTCGGCTTCGTATGCGACCGTTCACGTGGATCCACCAAGTACCCGACTTCTGGGCAGCTCGAGGGTTCGATTGTAATGGCGTGATAGAAGGATGAAGCTCTAGACCATGAGACCGAACGAGGGAACAATGATATGGTTCCATACAGTATTTCTAACTCGAATCTTTGAAGAATTGTAAGTCCAGGTCTCCTTTGGATAGTTGACAACTAGTAGCTCGAGATCTTTTTCAAGATTATGAAAATGGACGAGTTGGACGTAAATGAATCGAATTAGACAGCTTCAGAAAGACTTAACATATTCGTAATATGACTGATGATGATTGGGGAAAGACTTTTAATTAATTTTTGGACATTTTTCTAGCTGTGCAAGGATTGATTGTGTAATTTTGGAGACCAAATTTGAGTAATATTGGTCAGGTGAGAATTTTAATGTTGTGAAAACAGGGTGCACTTTGTAACTGGATAGCTGAGATAAGAAAAGCATGTCTGAAGTTCTGGACGTCTATTTCTCGGACGAGACCAAATGAGAAAATAATGACGTGTTTTGTCTGTCAGTTTCTTTGAGAGGTTGTGTCTTAGTTTCCCTTAAGTATATATGACAGCTAGTACGTAGACAAGTTGTATCCAAGTCTACTTTAGATATATATAACAGCTACCTCGTGAGAGAAGTTGTAACTAAGTCTTTCTTGGGTAATTGTGACAAGTGACAGGGTCTGTTCTAAGGTAACGAAGATTAATGAACTATGGTGAACCGATTGAATTAGAATTATTGGCTTTGACGAAATAAATAAATATATCGGAATAGACATAGACAGAAAGTTATTTATGTAAAGTTACTCATGATATGTCTGATTGTAGTCAATATCGATCATTTTCAGAGATAAAAGAGTCTCTACATGAATTTGACCAGTAACTATATTTTGTACTGATCTTAATATTAATTTAATATCTTAAGAATTGCATCAGTAACGAATTGAGCAAAGATGGCGTTGGCAGAAATGGGTCTTTGGCATCAGGAGCCAAGACAAGAGAAGATAGAGAAGGTACAACGTGTCTATCCTCTAGTTAGGGTAGATAATACAATCGCAAAGTCCACACTTATATTGACCATGTGTTGTAGTAAAATTAAATAGTAAAGTAAACTCTACATCTTAGATTTTGGACCATCCCTTCCCTTGCGTTTTGTCTTTTGTCTCCTGTTTTCTGAAACATCCTGTGACCTGCGTGACCCTAAACAGGCCAGGTCTAACTGTTCGTCTGTTCAATAAAGATCTATACAGTTTTTCCACCGTTTCCACGGACTACTATTCCTTTGCCTTATACCCCCTTTAACCCTTTACGCTCGAGAGGCGCCCTTCAGTCACCATTTGATAAAATTTCGAAGCTCGATATTCATTAATATGTCAAATTTCAGATAATGTAACGATGTGCGAGGTATCGAAATCATTTTATTCTACGTGTTAATTATCATACGACTTCTGATTCACTGCTCAGAAAAATATCGTCAGCTTTGTAACAGAAAATCTTTGAATCCCTCTTCTTCTTTAGCCAAAAAATTGTCGAGTGCAAAGGGTTAACACCGTGTCAATTTAAACACGATTCACGTAATTGACACTTCGTTTAAATGCAAATGCACTGCCTCTATATAGTATTTTATTAATAGTTTGCAGTGGGTTGGTTAACTCGAAGTAATTAACATATTTTATTAGTCGAGGCACACAGATCTTTACAGGATATTCTCTTTCTTGGCACGTGGTTTGTATTTCTTATGTCTAGGAAGGTTCGAGACTGGCTCACTCTCTACACCATATAACAACAAAAACCATGCGTTTACACAAATAGAAGGAAGATGTCGCGATTGTATGCAAATCCAACACCTTAAGCTAGATTTCTGCTAATCCCTAACACTCTACGCGTTCTTCTTCTAAAAATATAGGTTCTCAAGTCTGACACGATTGACACTTTGAGAGGGACATACATGTGATGAAGATACCCTCCAAATTTTCAACCAAAATTCGAGATATCGTGGCAACCATTTGGCAAAATATGGTTTCGAGAAAATCGCATTGGAAGCTGTGTACGCATCGTGCGCTATGAGCAAACGCCAATAACTTCATTCATTTTTCAAACTCAGCAATATCCACTGGTAGAAATGTTTTCAATGACATATACTTTCAGAAAATGAAATAAAAACGAAATTGATTTTTTGACAGTTCTAAATTAGAATATTCCCTTAACACATAACTTCATCATGATTATCGTTTGATATGCTATGAATATTTATGCAGTTTTTAAACCTGTGCACCTGGTATGTTATCGGTTAGCAGCTTCTACAGTCACGGAATTAAGAAAAATTGATTTTGTTTCGAACAAATGTGAGTATACAATGTATGAAAATATCAAAATTTGCGCTGTACTTGCATTTATGAAGCAATTTTATTTTAATTACTAAAAATATACAATTATATTTATTATAAATGTAAGATCGGATTTTGGGAGGATTGACTTAAGATAGTATTGTTGGCTTCTTAATAGAATAAAATAAGCTTAAAAATAGAATGACGGCAGCTGGCTGTGAGACAAGAGAGATTTGCTATGGGCACGTTCTTCTGATCTTTCTTAACACTTTGACTGCCACGTTGGTCATATGTGACCAGCCACGGTTTCTCCCGTGACACCACGGTGGTCATTGGTGACCTGAGCGCTTGAACTACATTGAACTACATTAAATGAAAATTCACAGTTGGTGCATTTTGAATATGACCGCTAATTAGAAGATACTTTGAAATAAACAGTGCCCTATTGAAGAATTAAAAATTTTTATTAGAACATCGGAAGCATAGAATAAATCTTGCATCTGGCGGTGCACTCTCGTGGCGTCCTGAGGGAAACGTGTGATTTCAACGTGGCAGTCAAAGGATTAAAAGCTTCCAACCTTGTTGAATATCGTTTTAAGGTCTTGCTTGATGACAATTAGTGACGGACGACTCTTTGAAGAAATTATGTTTGGCTTTGAATAGTAAGTGGACTATTTGGTTACCTTGATATCGTGTGTTTTTATAATTTTTATAGTGCTACTAGGTCTAGCATTTATATAGACCCTTGGTAGGACTATGTACAGGCAACCCTCCTATAACACGGTAGATAGGTTCCTAGAAAATGCCGTGTTGTGTGAAACCGTGTTGTATGAGACCCAGAGCCAGTACAAAAAGGGGGGTTACGTTGCGAAAACTTATTAAACACAAATTTCTTTTTAATTCTACATAAACAACTTAATTTTTATTAAAAATATAAATGTATGTACAACACAGAGCAAACAGAAATATTATTTTAATTTAACGCAAGTTTAATATTGTAAAAAGGTTTTTGCAATTTTCTTATCGTGTTATAGTGAAACCGTGTTATAGGATGCCGCGTTGTAGGAGGACTACCTGTATTTTATTATTGGATAGAGTTTTCAAATTTCAGGTACAAGGGTACAGGTTACAAGCGGAAAAACGAACTGAATTATTGCCCCATGCTCCAAGTACTTGGCATATATAATGACCAAGTGTCAAGGTGTCATCGTACCATTTGACCTGGGGTACAGGGTACAGGGTCGACGATATGGTACTTCCTGATGAGTAATAATACCACTGAAACGGTATTTCAAGGATTAACACTTGTAACGCCGAACAAAGGTGACTATACGCGGTGCCATAATCGCAATGGACTCGATAAGCCAGTGTAGCTTATTTCCTGAAAATTTTTCCATCACTCGTTCTCGCGTAGATGGGAATAGGAATATGGAGATAGTAACGAGGAGTCGAAACGATCCTATTCCAGTGCATTCGCGAGCGCTATTCCGATCGAGGCCAAGCAAAAATGATCCTCGATTGAACCCACGGAACGAGGTCCTAAAGGTGCACACTGCTATGACACTATGTACTGGCTGCAAACGGGTCCTTGGTTACCACGCGAATTCCAGGGACACACACGTGTCCTGTGCTGCCTGCAGAGCAACTGCTTCAGTTTTAAACCGTTCTTCGTTTCATTCCACGACCAGTTGTTTTGTTACCACTTGATTAGCCCTGTCTTCTTTGCTCCAACCACTTCTACCTCTCTTCGTCCCTCTCTCTCGACCTCTTCCTCCTTTTTTCTCTCCCTTTTTCCACTTCTTTTATATTTTTTCTTCTTTCTTCTGCTCGTCCTTTTTTTCGTTGAAAAATCGAACTTGTCTCTGCACGTGACGTACATTCGAAGCTACGATAAATTCCTTTACGAGCCTGCCGAACCGTTGGCGCCATTAACTTCCTCGTCTACCTTCGATTACGTCGACATTCCGCGCGGATAAAAATCCCTTGCCACGTAGGGTGGGGGTGATTCTTTTTATCCCCCTTTTTCCTAATGTAGAGGAATTAAACGGAATCCTCTCGAGCTCGTGATAAAAAGAAATTTCATTCGAATAATCGAATAATATTGTCGAAGTTGGGAAGAATTTTTTCTCCACCTTTCGATAATAATAGATCATGCTCCGAATTGATAACCTAATTTTCTTTCTAGTTATACGTAGACCTTTTGGTGACCTTTACGTTACTATGTTGCAATGAACGTGCTATATATTATATAGAAATCGTGTAATTGAATATCTTTACACGTGTTGGTATGTATGTGTGTGGTGGGAGGAGAGGGGGGTCATTATTTATTATTGTTATATAATTTTAGCTGTTAAGTAGGATTCGTTGTACAGTGCCAAAAATTTTATATTAATATCTCAGAATCCATTAAATGTTATATTTTAGGTTGAAATTCATTTTCTTGCCTCTACTTTGTCTCATCCCCCATCCCCCCTCAAAATTATTCCTCTTATATTTATTCTAATAGATTCTTGATGTATCTTTTTAGAGAATATTCGAATTCAATTTAGAGTATCTAAATCTTTTTATTAATATCTGGGGAAGTAACAAATGCCCCGAATTAAAAATTGTTATTTTTAGTTCACCCCCTCTCCTTGCTATTAAATAAAAATTAAATTGTTTAATTTTATAGTAATCTGTGTTTGAAGTTCTGGTGAAGAATATCCAAAAATTGTATCATTTGTGAAGTAAGAAATGTGAAATATTGGAAGAAGCTAAGGAGGCCATTTATAGTCCTTTGCATAATCTTCTTCCATTTTCTGGTCGATTGCCATACTCTGTTCACAGTGGTTATAGGAAAGTCACCGTTCCTACATTTTCTTATATTTGCCACTTACCTCGTTTTTTCCCCTTTTTCTTGCGTTCTTTTCAATTCCTCTCCTTTCTTTTCTTCCATTATCCACCTCTTCTTTCTTCAGCAATGTTCCCAAGCTTTTGTTCGGGCCTAGTTGCCGTCATTATGCATCTGATTACTATATACCCGGAAACTGTTTTCCATTCTCTCTATTTTCCCTTTACTTTTCCTGCCGCCTCCAACCACCCTCCTTTCCTTCTCATTTTTCTTTCTCTATTTCATTCATTCCTCCCGAACAACTTTTTCCATCGGGGCTGGCAAAAATCATCTCGAAACTCCTGCAGCAGTCGATAATACGTTATGGGAGTATTCTAAAGATGGATTCGCTTTTGTAGTGTTACATCGAGTCGTGTGACACTGATATCGCTCGTGAAAGTACTCTGACTGCTCGAATTACAGTTAACAAATGAAATACGTAAGCTTCTGTTTAAATATTTGAATGTGATAAATATCCGGAGAATTTCTACGGGATTTATCTCTGAAAATTGTCAGTGTAATAACTCTGTGCATTAATTGTCTATCAATTTGCGTGAAATTTGATATACGCGCAGTTGAGTAGATTGTCCATTGTATAATATAACGAGTCATTTCTTTCGTTTACAAATTTTTCAAATTTTATTTACTAGAAATTCTATTTACTAGACTGACACCTAGGGCTTGTATAAAACCTGGATGTTAAGCACTTGCGGTGGCAAGAAGTTCACAGACGCGTGTACCAGAACGATTTCTGTAACAATTGCCTGACGACGTGTATACCACGTCGTTGGCGATTCTGTGACAAAAGCATTACGACGTGTTTGACACGTCGTTGGCAATTCTGTGACAAAAGCATTACGACGTGTGTGACACGTCGTTGGCGATTCTGTGACAAAAGTATTATGACGTGTGTGACACGTCGTTGGCGATTCTGTGACAAAAGCATTACGACGTGTGTGATACGTCGTTGGCGATTCTGTGACAGAAGCATTACGACGTGTGTGACACGTCGTTGGCGATTCTGTGACAAAAGTATTACAACGTGTGTGACACGTCGTTGGCGATTCTGTGACAAAAGCATTACGACGTGTGTGACACGTCGTTGGCGATTTTGTGACAAAAGCATTACGACGTGTTACCTGTGACAAAAACATTACGACATGTGTGCGTCACGTCTTTCCAGCGCAAGTGTTAAGTTAAATTTAAGTTATAGTCTTTCAAAATTTAAAAATTGTCTTCATCGTGTGACAATCAATGCGATACAAATTAATATGCAATATTAAATTCATTCGCATAATAAGCCACCAAAATCGATGGAAAATTAAAAATTAAGGAGAGGATCCTCGGTCACCGCTTGTTTTTGGATGACAAATTATCCAACGATACGTAAAATAGCAAAATAAAACAATTCTATATGAATCTGTTACTAATTTATTCACGATTCCTTTTTGTTGCATTAAAGAAAAGAATTATAGACTCCATAGAGAACTTGCCAGGTGCCTACGATAGTAAACCTGGTTTGACGAAAATTGGCAGGAAATACAAATAACGTGATGAGATCAGGTCCGAAACGCAATATCTAGATCCCTACACATGCTTCATCCTGGAGCCCTTTGCAGGGGCCACTAAAAGGCGTCCCTGAGCAGCAGCAGCAGCCACATACCGTCGATCATGTGAACTTTCTGTTTGTACTTCCTGCCAATTCTCGTTGAATCGGGTTTATATACAATGTTATTCTTTTTTTCGTGCTATTTTCCCACGTAGAATCACTACTTACCTGGTTGTACCACGATTTTAGGGGCCACTCTGTGCAGCAATTAATCCCTAGATTACTGGTGGCGCCTATAGGTATTTAGAAATTTTACGTTTGTGACACGAAAGACGCCTATGGGCGCTTAGAAATTTTACGTTTGTGACACGAAGGACGCCTATGGGCGCTTAGAAATTTTGCGTTTGTGACACGAAGGACGCCTATGGGCGCTTAGAAATTTTGCGTTTGTGACACGAAGGACGCCTATGGGCGCTTAGAAATTTTGCGTTTGTGACACGAAAGACGCCTATGGGCGCTTAGAAATTTTGCGTTTGTGACACGAAGGACGCCTATGGGCGCTTAGAAATTTTGCATTTGTGACACGAAAGACGCCTATGGGCGCTTAGAAATTTTACGTTTGTGACACGAAGGACGCCTATGGGCGCTTAGAAATTTTGCTTTTGTGACACGAAGTTCGCCCATAGGCGTTCGGCGTAGTTTGGCTTTCTGACGCGGAGGGCGCTAGTTTTCATAAAAATGGCGCCCATCGTAACTCAATTCCTGCCGTATGGTACGGCCACTACGTATCAAAGTCTGCCGTAGTCAAGGGATTAATCCTCAATTTCAAATGTGCCAGATGCCCACCAAAACGGTTCGGTGGACGTACGTGATTCGCCAAAAGCGAGACATTATATAAATTTCCTGTTTGTACTTCCTGCCAATTCTCGTTGCATCGAGTTTATATGCAATGTTATTCTTCTTTTCGTCCTATTTTTGCACGTAGAATCACTACCTACTCGGTTGCACCAGGTTTTTAGGGACCACCCTGACCAGCTAATTAATCCCCAATTTGAAATGTGCCACATGTCTAGGAAACGGCTCGGTGGACGTAGCTGGTTCGTCAAAAACGAGACATTGACCGTGTACACCGAAAGGAGCAAGCAACATGCGTTCTTCGGCCACAGAGGGATTCCGATACGCGCCTGGAAGGACGCGCGTCATCCGGTGTACGCGCATCCCGACGTTCCAGAAACGTTTTCAGTGGCCGCGGTATCGATTGGCACAGATTAATCCCTAATCAAAGCGACTCGACTGCAGTCGGGTCAGTTATTGAGTTTCCTGGTCAGTCGAAATCCGAGGCGAATCCCTTTCTGAGACGTGGCCAGCACAGGGGGATCACTGCGGCTGGCTCTTGGTCGATGAGTCGAGAGTCCTTTAATTCGCGGAGAGGGGGCAGCACATCCGATTAGCGTTAACGAAACAATGCCTGATGTTTGCTCCTCCTGAGTTATCGACCGAGTAAACAGAGGTTATTGCGTGAATCGTGCGCGGGCACGGTTTATAGTCGTATACTCGCCACCTATGCCTTGGTTATTGCGATGGCGGACGGCAGTAAAGTGCGCGTGGTTGGACGCGTGGTACGATGCCTGCTAGGAGCGAGAGCTGACTGAGACGCCGCTGGTTACGTTGCTGCATTAAATATTTTCGTGTCTTCCATACCAATTTTAATTGGAAACCGTAACGTTCAGCGTTAACCCTCCATGGACCGAATATATATTTTTCTTGACTATAAAAATTGTATGTAATATAAAATCAACAAATATCAACCAATAAATTCAACAGTTTTGACAATTTTATTACAACGAATTCGTATTGAAAATTTGAATTAACAATGGTTGTACTATTGTTCCAAGATAATGTGCAATAGATAAACAAGATAATTTTCCACGCCATCTTGTGGAGAAAAGGTCATAGGGGGCCATAGAGGACCTAACCTATCATGATCGAATAACCGGTAAATGAAAAAGAATTAGAATTTTTAAAAATGGAGCCACTGGAGGTATTGTAAAAATAATTATAAATATATCGAAAGAAAAATCGCGAACTGGAGTGATCAAGACGATAACGATGAATGCAGTATTTAATAAAATACCCATACAGTAGCATGTAACTTGAAAGTTACACGGGTCCATAGAGGGTTAATGTATTCGGTAGAGAAATATTTCGCAGAGTGTACTGTAACTGGTATAAGAAGAACGGAGACGATTCTACGTGAAAAAATACGTCGAAAAGGTGGGATAAAATTTTTTCGCACCGCTTCCTATTTTAGAGATAATTGAGCCTAAACATTTGATGGTTTGCGTGTCTTATATGTAAATATGGTGGCAAAAATGAAATAAAACTCTGAAGCAGGATTGTTTATTATATGGGGAATATTTGCAAAGATATTTTAGATATTTTAAGTTGAGATATTTTAATTTATGGCAGTATTCATTTTATCAATGTATACGATAATTGCACGTCCACCCAATGAAACTTTAAAGTCAGTTTTCTAGGAAACCAAGCGTCGTATAGAAAAATTTTGTTCTATATTTTTCTTGTATTTTTTCACGTAGTTACCTACTCTAATGATATAGATATAAAACATTTTTTATTTTTCTTTATATATATATATATTTATTAAATATTGTATGTCTTATTTATAATATAAAATTTGTTGTTTTATATATTTATTTGGGTATATTAATACATCCGATTGTTGAAAGTTATTATTGAAATAGATTTTCGCTCTATGCCAAATGGACCAGAAAGGTGCAGAGGTTTAGAGGAATGAATATGGTAATGAGAATAATCGTCTATCTGGGAATAATCTATTTGAATACATTTTGAATGTCATATGGAAATGTAATTGGATGAAAGGTTGAGGTTAGATGCACTTGAATCGTCACGAATGCATTACACGATTTATATATAGATAAATATCTAATAATAATAATAATAGTAATAATTGTATAATATTTTTCACTAAATTTTAGTAGATAGAATTTTTACTAATAATAATTCTACGTTTTATTATTAATTTAAAATCACGTGTTGTTCCATAGCATAAAATAAAATGACAGGCATAGAGCATAACTGATACAGAAAGCAATGCTGTTATGAAAAATAAAGGGTCACTTACATGGAGTGTTCAACATATGACGTGTGCATTACATACAAAATATTGCATAATTATTTACTTATTTTGTATCACATCTATTTACTTCATAAGAATTTGAAATTAACTTTGCAAAGCAGTGAAAAATAAAATAACTAGATGAAGCGTGTACTTACTTCAAAATTAATTTTTGGATTTATCTAAACGCAAATCTTCTAATCTTTCAGAATCAAAAATATATATATAGTTTATATATATGATTTAAACCACTTTTCTAATGTCATAATTAACACGTACACTCTATGCTTTAACATTGATTATATGTATTTAAATTTTTAGAGACGTTATAATCCAAATTATCCATTATACACATAATTCTATACTTAAATTCTTCATTTTCTTCATCACAAAATTAATATTTACTTTTCCTCTTCGCTTTAGATTATATTAACGAGAGTAAGAATATATACACGTTATTAGGCCATTTTCATTTAGGTCATTTTTCAGGAGTAAAAAAATTAATATCCATCATACGTCCAATTCCATATTCAGATTTTCCATTTTCTTCAGCATAAAATTAACATTTATTTCTCCATCTCGTTTTCTCTTTTCATTTTAGAATATATTTAAAAAAAATAAAGAAATGTGCATACATATTATTTGACCATTTTTGAGCTTCATGGAGCACCCAAGGAATAAAGAGATTAATAAAGTCTGTCAACTAAACGTAAAATACTTAACACTAGATTTACGGAACCCGTCAATTTGACGGAAAGGATGCTGCAATTATACGATGGTGACAGATTTAGTTAACTTATATTAAGACTCTTGTAGGATGGCGAAACTGATCTTGAGACGCCGAAAATTCACGAAAGAACAGGAACACGATAACACAAACTCAAAACTCGTAAACTGATTTAACTCAGGGAAAGAACACCAAGATAACGAAAACACACAAAGACGCACTTTTTTAAAACTCTCTTTCCAACACCAAGCGACTCACGCTTGTGCTGGTCACAACCGATTTCCAAGGACTCTGTTTTGGTTGTAAAGGACCACGCTTTTATGCTTTCCTTAACCTACGCTTCACCTCCCTGTAGAGGAGTCACGCAACTTAATTTTGTTATATAGAATAACTTTTCGATTTGCTTCTAGAAGATATCGATCGGTTTACAATTTGTTTTTGTTGGCAATAGTCGATTCGCGATTTCTTTTGGTGTCCTACACTCTTAATATAATACATAATTGTTTTCAAATTAAACTAATCGTTAAAAAAGAAGGCACGTGGTTTCCTTTACCTGTCGATTTGACAGGTGTGCTTAGAAATAGGTATATAGGTATATAGGTATATATAGGTATCCGTAAACCTAGTGTTAAACATAAATAATAAATAAAATTACCCGATTTCCCCATAAAATATGCATCACGCTCCCAAGCATAGCGATCCCTGCCCCCCACCCGAGCTGCCTGTTGGAACATGGCGTTCTATATTCGCCGTTCGACATCTGCACTGATCGTTATTTCATAGTACAGCAGCAACTCGTAAGTCTACCATTTCCTATCACAAATAATCTGCCGAGAAACTTCGCGTACCGAGTGGAATTCGATAAAACCGGGTGAAAATTTCTATCGAACGTTGCACGGTATATCCGTTTAACGTATGAACCAGAGACGCGTCCGTGTTCAGCCATTTTGTCCGTTAAACTTCAGCCGGTTATTCCCCCGGCACAGAGCCCGCGACGCCTACTATTTCAAACGTTTACGCTCCACATGATCGGCCAGGACACTTTTAATCACATCGTTTGTTTTCCACCGTGTCTCTGTTGGCCAACTGTTTTCCAGCGACCACATCGTGCCTTACGAGCATATCATCGCCGCTGTTTTGCTTCCAAACTTTTCTTCAAACAGAGTAATCTGCATAACAGTCCCGTGTATATAAACATACGTGTCTGTCCATGTGTCCATACAACGGAGAGTCCATTACCCGTTGGTAATGAGATTGTTTCTGCGTGCACGCTGCTATGGCTGTTGTGAACGTTGCTGAATTACCGAAGAGGGTGAAGTAACTGTTCGTTATTGTGTTATAAACGATTTTCTTTTTCATTTTTTCCTTTTCATTTTACCTTTTTATTTTCTTCTTCTACTTCTTTGGTTTTCGGTTGTCCGCTTTTTCCATTTTTCTTCGCTTTTTGGTTCGTTCGGTTATTTGTTGCAGGCGAAAGCATCGGTGCTTTGCAAATGGAGTAATTGAATTATTTTATTAACGCGGAGAATGGGGTAGCACGGTTTGTTCAGGGATTTGGAAAGGTCAGAACTATTATTCCGCTGGAAATTTGAAATATTGCTGTTGCCATGAACTATTGGTCCGAAAATTGACCGAAATAAATATAAATGTGATTCTGTGCAACGTCCAGTTAAATGTATTTTCTAATTAAATATATGTCTGATTTTTTTTTTTTTTTCTTTTTTTCTAGACTTGTCTGTAACGCGTATCGAAATTGAAAATCCTTTGTTTTAATATTGTTGAGTTTTATATTTAGATATATGAGCTGCTCGCGAACCGAAGTAATTAACTGCAGTTTTTTAATTTGTTTTTGAATTTTGATACCGGGACACTCGATTGATGTTCAACTTTTTATGTTTGAAATAAATTTCCAATTTTTCCTTTGCGACTTTAATCGATTTGACAAATGAGCGTAAAAATTTAATTTTTAATTTTAGAAATTTTCATTATTGTTGTAATATGTGAATTTATTTTATTATTTAATTATAATAATTATTTATTAATTTTTCTAATTTTAATTGAATTTGTTTCATTAACAATTTTAATAAATTGTTTAATTGTACATTTTAGAATATTAAATTTTACTGTACCAAATATCATTTCATGAACATTAATTGCATTAATGACATTTAGTATATAAAATGCATTTTGGTGTATCATATTTTTAATTATAATTGCAATTGTCTGTCTATTTTAATCTGTCTATAGAGAAAGGGATATTTTAACTAATACGTTGTATGCTTCTTTTATTTTCAAAATTGTAGTAAAGCTTATTCAATGTGTTTTTCCACTGAAAAATAAAAAATTTTTCGTCGATTTAGAATGTAATTCTGTGCGACATATTTCGCATGAGTATAAAATTTCTCATATTCGTTTCAAAATTCGATTGTTATAATTTTGTTCAAATAACTGGGTAGTGGATTTGTATGGATATATATTTGTATTTTTGAACAATAACAATAGTCACGATAATTCTATACTGATGTCGTGTGTCATCTAATCAGTATAATTATCCAAATATCTTTTGCTATCATATCGATATCTTATTTAGTGTTAGCTGTTCTAACACCTATGTTATCAACGAAAATTGCCGATGTTCACTGATATTAACCCATTTGCATCCAGGCGCGGAATATTCCGCGAGTCACGACTGCCGCCTATCACCGAGCGCGGAATATTCCGCGATCCACGACTGTCGCCTATCACCGAGCGCGGAATAATCCGCGAGCTGACTTTTTCCATTACCAATTGCTGAATATTCTTCATATGCCACAGATCACGGCTTGAACACGGCACCTTAAGTAGAGCCATGATGCAAATGAGTTAATATTGCTAACTGTAATGATAATATATTCTCAATTTTATTCGAGCAATTTTAATTTTTCAATAAGAATTTTATTTTATTTATCTGTTTGAAGATTGAATTTCTAAGGTACTCTAGTGTGAAATAGTGTATATAGAAACTAGATTTATTTAGGAAAAAGATTCCAATTTCCTCGTAATTTTACACGCTACGATTCGAGAAATCGGTGAATGGTACTCCACTTTCATCGAGATTCTGATATATACGTATTTTCTAACGGATAATTATACGCGTTTAATTAAAAATCTGCGATGTAAAATACGAGCACACTGTTCGTTTCATGCATATAAATGTAAACATCTGGTCATATTTCAGTGTGTACAAATGCGGATTCCTTTAATATTCCCATTTTGTAGGGACCCGTGATACAGTTTGCATCCATTCTCATCTGGCATGTTGGCAAATTTGTATCTGAAGCCATAATCGTGCAATCTCTCCGTATCTGTGTTGGTCATTTGTCGAGCTTATGCATAAACAAATACTTCGAATGCCTGGCACAATTTCATATTAAAACCATCGTCATTTTTTCATTTTTATTTTTGGCAGTTTCGACAGAAATTATGGTTTCTTTTGCACTATACATGGAAATATAGAATATATACTAATATTTACGTATTTCGTATAATTTATATATTTATTTTCGTATTATTGTAATTACTGAAATTTTGCGAAGTTGTAAAATAAAATTTTGTCATTGGTGACGTAATTTGTAAGAAAATCGATTTTGAGAATTGCTTTGTTACATTATTCATTTATATAACCAAGGTTCATTGAACGACATCATAATGTCCATTATCTTTATCTGTACGTAACAGGTCGTTCCCCTTCTCAACTTTGCCATACTAAAATACTTCTTTCAATCATCAATTAATATTAAATCATATTTTTCTTCCGTGACCTTAAAAACACCAATTGAGATCAAATTTTCTCTCCTTTTCCATTATATTTTCATCAATTTTCTATGGTTTTATGAAGAATTTATATATCACTTGCAGTAAGTCTGAGAATTTTATTTTTCACTTAAACAATCAATATAATCCACATGCAAAACAGTGTATATAACAATTTATATGACTTCATATTATTTGCTAGAATAATTTCAATTATATACTAATATTTCTAAAATGTTAAGTAAGTAAGTTTCGAATAATAAATTATAATACTTTATATACTAATAATTTATCCCATTATAATTATAAAATATGTCATAACGTATGTTCATATATACCATAAATATTATATACAATTTCATACGTTGATAATCTTTTTATGATACTGTACAGTGAAATTAAAACATGTATAATGTAAATACACTCGTTGACAAAAGTTTTTGTGTACCCACAAATACTTCTCTTATAGCACCATGTACTGTGACCCAGGACAGACATTACTTATAAAACTTAATTAAATACATACCATAAACGTACTGAGAAAAAACTAAAAACAAATTTTTCAAGAAACAAATTCCTCGCAAAAATGTAGTACCATGTACTCTAATCCAGAGGAAACATTGCTTACATGCAATAAAGGAACTTACAAAAGACGAAATAAAATTGAAAGAAATAAATTCGTCGGAAAAATAAATAAAATCAAGCTTCCCCCACCACTACGATCCGTCTTCTCTAAAATCAAAGTACTTCTATATACGTGAAAACGGATTCCCACGGAACGCGATTCAAATTCCGCGCGTAATATCGTTTACCCCGTTAATCTCCGTCAATTAAACTCTAAATCGTTCACTGATCCTCGCACCGACCGCGACTCTTTATCGAGCTCTCACGGCATTACACGTACCTCGTAGGCGAATGCCGGAGTACACCTTTTTATCTGGATGACGCGTATGAGAGAAACGCAGCTGCATAAATGAGGCTAGATGTTATATGTACGCACCGAGAATCGTTTCATGGTGAACGTGCTTTAACGCCGCGACGCTGACACGTCCGCAAGTTTACCCCGGCGTTATATCTCGCATCATGGGATTTCCGTACGCTTTTCATCCTCTCCGTTACATCGTAAACCCACTCTCACCCTCTGTTCCTCTCAGCCTAGGTCTTTCCAGCGAATTTCTCATCCCGTTTTCTCGGGCTCGGCTCTCGTCCGCTTGAATGCGCATGCAGGCATTCGCAAACATATAAATGACTTAGCTTGCATCTTTTTCAAAAGGGAACCCTTTCGGCCACGTTTACTGTCCTCTCGTTCTTTTAGAGACTTTCCTACGAGTAAACCGGTTGTTACGAGCATATCGAGTGTTTCGGTATCGTTCAGTCAGATGGGAAACTCGATGGAAAGTATCGGTGGACTCTAACGCTAGGGAGTTGGGGAAGTCGTAGGTGGCGCTGCGGTCGTAACGTCTAGTGACGAATGGCGCTACGTGTTTATGCGTGCGGCGAGTCGTTGCTTACACGCTACTTTTTATTTGCTTTTCACAATTTGACACAGGGATTTTAGGATAGCGATGAAACCAGACTGAAGAAAAATATTATGAAAAAGATAGTAATAATTATAATACGGAGATATGGAGATATATCAGATAAGAAAATATGGTTTTTTAGATATACTTTGATAGTAGAACTACTAGAACTATTAACTGGAGTAGTCAAAATAACTTGTTTCAGACTTTTCATTTTCACAGCTACTATTTTACTTGCAGTAACTATCTCTTTGCATAGTTAATGTTAATTCGTGTTAAAAATAGAAACGTAAATATATATATTTATTCATTTTATTATCTGCAGTCTGTTGGTCTAGTGTTAACATCATAAAGTATATTTTAAACACACCCTGTTTAAGATAATATGAAAATGTGTAACGTAATATATTGTTACATATACCAGGTAAAGAATTTTTTAATCGTTATTTCAAGTTATATATTTTTATTTATTTCCTTATCTCTCGTCGATTTCCATCGTGTAATAATATAATTACGATCAATGAAGAGATATTTTGCGCATCGAAGGAATCGTTTGAGTACACAAAATATTCTAAATATTATTTGCTCTATCGGCTCTAGCAGTTTGAGAGTCGTTCGTTGGGCGACAAATAAAGCAGGCCAAGTGAAACCTATTATATTTAGGCAACGCTTAAGAACAAGGCGGAAGTAATCAATATTCTGTAAAATTGCTCAGAATGGCGCTATAAAGCTGAGACGCCATTACAACTTGCTAAAAGAAGAATCGCAGAAGATAATGGAGTCTGATGCAATAGACTAAAGGGTGAAATACATTAACAGAAGTCTAGAAGGTATAAACTTCACGTTGAGAAGTGAAATCTGTAATACTTCAGGGTATACTGGCAAAATGAGAGTGATATTTAAACTTTTAATAAAATATTCCTTATTGAAACTTGCATCTATCGACATCGTCTATTCTGAAACATGAGATTCTGTAGGATATCACGTTGATCGATTAGGCAGAGATCCCAAGCAAGAGATATTAATTGTCATTCGAGATATCCAATGGAGCAAATGAATTCCTGTGAAAATTAATTTGTAAGAAGAATAGTGTTTAATATAGTATTTCATTTATATTCTTAATTAAGATCAGGCTTTCTTAGGTCAAATCCCTAAGTACCTCATCTCATCAACTATCTATCTCGTTCCTTTTCTTTTTTAACATATTTTTGCTCCTTAATTTATTTTCAAAGAATTTTCCAGTTACGAAATTTAGTCTTAATTTCAACGTTTCTTTGGTTGTAATTTCACTTTATCCACTTTATCCCCTTTATTAACCCATGATAATCTTTTAGTGTGCATACAATTGCTTATAAAGTTAGGGTGATGATAGTACAATATTTGACATGGAAACATGTTCTTCCTATCCTTTGTCAGCCCCTTAAGCACAATGGCCTTACCACATAAATCCTCTACCTCTATCTTCCAGATGTAGGGTCCAGGGACACTCAACATAGGTCTAGCCACGTGTAAATGCCGGACCAAGTATGAAATTAAATTAAATAGCAGACATGGAATATAAAAATGTGACCAACATTTAAAAATGATCAGTTCGCTATGTTATGTCAATTCATTTGTCTTATCACGATATTTATGTTAATTTTAAACAGAGAAATCGTATCATGGTGCATTCGTGGTGCTGCAATGATCCCCTTTCGAGAACCTCGATTACAACCTGGAAGGAGACACCGTTTTAATTACCATTTGCAATATACCCAGAAGCAAATTGATTTCCATGAAAATTGATTTCTAGGAAGAACAGTTAAAGCAATTGTTCGTTCAAGTTCGTATAGATTTTCAACACGTAATTGGTACACTCCGTGCATTGTCCACTTGCACACTGTGTACATGCGTCATTTCCTAACCATTTGCAGCATTGTTCGACATTTTTGCTGTCACATTTATTTAGTTGGTGATCAGAATCTTCAATCGATATCCTGGACGATATTCAGACAATGGAGATATTGTATGTTAATGCAGGGAAAAATCAATTTCAATTTGTCACCAAAGCGATGTTAATATAAAACAAAAAGGCGAGTGTATTTAATAATACAATAAATTTTAAGAAGGATGCAACCAATTTGTATGATGATGTAATTTATGGAAAGAAAAGGGTGAAGTTTATATGGAACTGGGACATGATTGGATGAGAAGTTAGTATTTCCTCCATTTTGATTACGACAATACGTCTAAATCAGATTTCAGAAATTAAAACTCTTTTTATATTGCACATCGTTAATAAAAGTATTGTCCCAATTTTAGCAGAAAATTTTTCGTGCCATTTTTTGGCACAAATTTATTGCGAGGACTGTACCAAACTTCGTTCTGTGAGAATAAATAATGAACTAAATTAAATCTTAACTTGATAAAAGTGACTTGATAGTTCTAATAATTCTTCATTGAAAGTGAAAAATTTATCTATTTAACCATGGTCCTATTTCCAATAATTCGCGAGATATTCTGTCAAATACGTTTTACCACCGCTATTTTGGGGTCAATTTTGACCCCATCATCGTGGACGATGGCAGATGAAAAAAATATAAGTCCAATATTTTTGTCTACTCTACGATTGTGCCAAGTTTTAGCAAATTAATACTTCACTGTGACCACAAAAATGAAAATCAGCGATTGACACTTAGGTGCGGTCATCACAATCGAAATCAGTGATTGACACTTCTCTGATGTCACTCCCCGCGATAATATTGTGTAACAGATTTATTCCGAATCGAATAAAACTTCTGAACAACTGAAATATATCCCTAGATGTAAACCATCCCTTGCATGTTGTAAACCAGTCTCCAAATCGAATGTGTCTATTACAAATTTATTTGTAACTATTCACAGGATTGATTTCTCAAACTACTGTAATTGAGGATGAAGGAGAGGCTATTATTGTAAATTCTGGTGAAGGGTTTTTCAGATTCTGAGCACACGTTAACTGTGGTGTAAGTGGTTTAGGGGTGAGCGAGAGTGGTAAATGTTTGAATGTATTTAGCAGAATGAGAGGGATTGTTGGTGTTTTGGGTAATAGTTTGTTTGTTATGTGGGATACGTGTTTTGGTTCGCTTGGTTAGATATGCTAGTAGAAATGGGCACTGTGAATAATTAGCAAGGTGTTCGCCACTGCAGTTGAAACATTTGGCTAGGAATGTTTGAACTTTTGGTGCATTCGGTTGTTAGGTGGTTGCCTGCATATTTCAACCAATTCTGGGGTGTTACGTGATGATTGCAGTTACGTGATGCATTGTTCATAGGCTTGGCACTTCTAACACTGAGTATACGTTTCCCGGGATGTCAGTGTGCTTCTGATGAATTTAAATGATGATTTGTTTCCGCAATCATTCATTCTTCTAGATTCCCATTTTGTAAAACTGGATTAGGGTCTAGTCTATGTTTCTCAGGTCCTTGTGAGTTTAATTTTTCATTCTTCATTTTCCAATTATATTATTTGTAATTATTCTATCTAGGATTTAGAGGAGGTGTAGGCTTCTCATGATCATAATCTGTTTATTCTAAAAGTATTGCTGCTTTGTTTCGAGTAGAGTACTTTTTTCCAAGTATACTTGCCTGAATTTACTATTAAATTGAAATCATTCGTACTTTTACACTTGATAATTATACTTTTGTCTCTTAGTATAGCGCTATTTCCCACTGGGCATGATGACAGATGGACAATGGGTGCCTGCTAGGGCTATCTCATGTGCATGTGTGGTCATCGATCATTCCCGGACCATTGCTTCCGAATGTTGATCTTCTGATCTCTTGGTATGATGAGTTTGCAGGCTCTACTTCGACTCAGACCTCTTTCTGAATAGTCTTTTCTTGGCCTCACGCATGCTCTTCCTCAGCCCTTTATCCTAAAGCACACTCGCCTCTCTTTTTCGTTCCCCTTTCGTCCAAGTAAACTTTGCAGACATTCCAAGAAAACATTCAGTCACGTCCACTCAGAACATTAGGCGGTTGCACGCTTTTCATCCGCACCCTAATCTCAAACACGCGTTTCAGTCCTAATAATCGAAGCTCCGTCACTTGCACGTCTCCGTTCACACGGAATTTCAGTTCCTGTCGTATCACGGTAAACGTATTGAATTTCGCAGTATAGTAAAATTTACCATTTGTTGAAAATTATCCATGACTGAGTAAAACTAATCGTCGACGTACTTGTTCAACGTGTCATGTCCCATAATTATTTATTTAATTTTTATTTATTCTTTTATGTCAAATTTAAATTTAAATTTAAATATTTCCTTAAGGTGGCATGTGTATACATATAGCATCAATCCATGGATCGTTTGATTAGACATTTATTTAGCAATTTCTTTGTCTTATGAATGTCTATGACACTGACTATTTAAGTATAAGCAAAGGCCCAGTTAATATCAAATAAATATGAAATTAAAATACTGTATTACGCTATTAAAATATTTTTGATGCAAGTTCATGCGAAGAAGATTGAGAGACACTGTTCTTTAGACAATTCGAAATATAATATTGAAATATTCGATCGTAACTCATCTTGCTTATCATTGTTAACTTTGAAACGCTGATAATTTCAGAGAATGGTCAACGTCGATCGCCTCTCAGAGGATTGGAATATACCGTTACCGGTGGCAAATATTCAAATATTTATGTATGAAAATTACTGAATCGATGGAAATTACTGACGATTGATAGAATCGAATCATTGAAGTTTATGATCCTGGTCAATGGAATCCTCTTTACCACTGGAACCACGGTAAACTAACCTAGTTAATACGCGGTATCACCACCGCCGCCATTGCAAATACCGGTGCTGCCCTCTATCTCCATTTTTCAGCAACAACGGTCCGTAAACCGCGCGCAGCTTCGCATCTATAGCTCGGAATACGAGAACGTAGTTTCGAGCTGAGCGACGAAAATTTTGGCGTATATCTTTGAAACCTGTTATAAAATTCTATGCATCGCTAATCTATGGTAAAAAATATTTTTTAGGGCATTCGATATTTCGGTGATTTAAATCACCAGAAGAACATTTTTAAGCGGTAATATAAACGAAATTAGTATCGAAACAATCACCAATTAGCAAGATCTCTATAAAATTCATACGAAAAGAATTACATTATGAGAATAAAATAAAATACTCGTGGTTAATTAAATCATTGCTATTTGAAAACACGCGACCGACAGGTCAAGGTTTAATAATTAAATTCTTTTTTCGATATACTATTCTGGAAGTTATTCCACAGTATTCACGACGAATAAATGTATTTTTGTGTGCACGATTGGTTCTTTAATAAAGGAACAAAGGGACGTTTGGGTTTTACATTTGGTGGAATCCAACGACCAGGCATACATATTTATCTTAATGTGCTGCGATCCGGTAATAGTGCTGTCCGAATGAATATTTCAGCGGCAATTTTAACGTAAACTACGTAACTCGAAATGATCGTAGAAACCAAGTGTATTCGATCCGATTCAATTAAAAAGCAATTGTACCATCGATGAATGAATTATTCAGAGACCAGGTTCTAACTAGCAACACACAATGGCTTTGCCATCTGACCGCATAAAATCGCGGGGAAGAGTATGGAGTTTACCGGTTAAGCGAGTTACTTTGAATATTCAACGTTGGTCTGGGCCCGTGTAGGCACATCGGAGCGAAACGAAGGTAATTTACCCAATCAGCCTTTCCGGTGTCTAATTAAAATTTCCTGCCATCCACTTCGACCCGCTGTGTCCCCATGAATTCTTTTTTCCACGAAGCAACGAACGATGCTCGAAGTTTTTAGCGATCGCGTGTAAACGAAGCACAGCAGAGAAATCTGCAAGGAAAATAATCGTGTTTTGCTTCCACTCAGCCGTCTCATCCAGGCCGATCTCCCCACCCTCGTTTCGTTCGCTCGTGTCCTTTCACTCGTTCCCCCACTCACTCCCACTTCCCTCCATCCGACTCCCACTCCGTGCAGCTCCTCATTCGTCTTTATGACACGCTCGCGCGAGCATCCCCCTCTTTCTCTCATCGGTGCTTTACGTTTAACGCGACTGCATTACCGGCACACTTAAATTATCATCACGTACGCTTTCTTACCGTCAGAGCCCTTCGTTCTGTTTCTTTCCTTCGGTTATATATCGCTTGGTGTCTTTCGCCGTTGCTTCTCCACTTCCAACCCCGTCGTAGCTTCCCTTTCACCTCCCTGAGCCGTCTCTTATGACGTGGCGCCAAGGGGATGAGATTGCAGCGCAAATCTGATTCTGTTAAAACGATATTCAGGGATGGTAAATAAGAAACCCCCGGGTCTCTCGCTCGGGTTACAATTTATGGGTCTGAAGCTCGAACGTCATTTGGCGAGCAATAAATGCCCGGCCACTCGAGGTGATATTTCACCGGGCACACCGTGGGGCTACCGTCGCGTAAACACCGCGTATAATACCCGGTCGTTGCTTTATATTTTAATGCCGCTGCTGGTATCGGAACGTGGCGAACGTCTAACCGTAAAGGCACTAACATAACGCTGACATATGCTGCGCCATTGGTTCTTCTTCTTTTCTTTTCTCTTCCATCACTCGCTCTTTCTATTATACTTGACGCAGTTGCAATTTATCTTTCCTTTTCTTGCGTATATTTAATATTTATTCAATAATCGCATTTCATTGCTACTTTTGAAATATAAGTATAACTTTACGAAACATAACCTCATAGAAGTAATTACTTTTTATAATAAATTAGAATTAGAATATTTTTTTGTTCTTCATAATTATATCGTATTCTTTGTTACTTTTATTCATATTTTTCATTGTAGCTACTAACCTTATTTGCATAAATTATATTTCTTTTAAATTTTGCTTAGATTTCTATCTCTTATTATACGCCGTATGGAACCGTAACTGTTCCATAGTCCGAAAGGAAGCCGTTTATTTTCTGAATCCTCGTGGTACTGAAACGCCACGCTAACAATCTGCGAGGCACAATATAATTGTTTACGACCGACTCTGTAGCTTGATATAACCGAACCAACTAACTTTCGGATATAGATTATTTCGAGCATCTTGGTCTTCCTTACCTTAAGAAAAGTTCTAGTTGCTGCGTAGAGAGGGCACGAAGGGCGCTGCTAGTGATCTTTTGACATTATTTTGCAACTGGTAAATTATGGTCCAAGTTTAGATCGCAACTTAGTACTTTATTGCTTATTATCACTTTTTAATGAATAAATAGCAATTCTTGTGAAGAATTTCTTAAATATCGTTTATTCTATCAGAATTCTGGGTATCCATTAGCTGAAGCAGAAAATGAAAAAGAAACAAAACACAGAATATACCGAAATAATTAAGACACGCAAAGAAATCTGAATCAAGAATTTCATATCATTCGTTGGAAGATCTTCGTTCCATTAGTTTCACGGGAATTCAAGTTCGTTAAACTCGGTATTTTTGCGCTTCGATGCATCATCGTTTATCAAACCTGTTGGCAATGCAGAGCGCGAAGGTGGATCCGAGTTGGAATTAAAACTCACCCTAGAAGCTCGCAGTGACGCACAAACACAAACAAATACCGATCTTCTTTACCTTCTCGTATTCCAATTTTTGTCCCACTTCCTTTCTTCTTTCTTGCTTCCTCTTCTATCCTCTCCTCCTTTCCTCTTCTTTATTATTATATTTTTATATTCATATTCAGTAGTTTATTTTGTATCCGATTTATGATCTGCATCGATCTTCCTTATCAACCTGACAGCATTCGTACTCTGTTTAGTCTGCCTTTTTTCCCTCACGCGTTCTGTCGATTTTCCTTGCGCTTTTATGCGCATTGTGCCATCTCTTTCTCGTTTCATTGTGTTGCATTAGATTGCCTCAAAGTCGAACACGAAAATGTAATAATAGCCACGCTGTCTGAAAGTAGCCGTGGTGGACGGTGCTTTAATTAGAAAAAGGTGATCGTTCATTCTTTCGCCATTATTCCCATTGTCTCTCTGCATCCGCCCGGCCATCTGTCGGAGATAATTGAAGGCGATATAGAACGCTATCCTCCGGCATTTTTCAATTTGTCATGAAACGATAGGAACAGAAATGAAGCGTCCTGTTCGAAAATGTCGCGACGTGTGATAACACGGCCATGTTTCTTTTTTGGCTCTCGTGTTGAATTGCGAACGATACACATAAGTGACAATGATAAATGCAAATTTTACGCGAACGGCAAGTTGGTAAATAGAAGAATGATTGGAATCTCGCAGAATTAAAGTTTGATTTTTGAATACGATATCTGATTAATTCTGTCGTAACGAAAGTGTCAGTATTTAAAAATATGTGATTCGTATTGTCATACGTTGGTTAACTAGAAGATCAGTTTGTGATGAATTTACGTTCCAATTTTCTCGAAGACAAAAGAGGTTATGTTTTTCTTGTGAGTATAACATTTTATTGAACTAATATCGTGTATCATTTCTGTATGTTATATTCTGTATGTCATTTATTTTATTATAAATCATTATAGTAAGATTAATTAAATAATTGATGTGTATACTGTTTACATAAATAGAGGTTTTCTTTTGCTCAGTTTCTACTGAGAAGGAAAGAAGATTATTATTTTATCATATTATTTAAAATTTCCATAATAATTGTTCATAAATTTTTATTTACAACGCATATATTAAATATTATTATTTAAAGTAAATATACTAAAAATTAATGTTGATAGTAAGACAAAATCAAGTGACTATTATCATTTATAATGGATCATCATTGCTTACTGATGAATTCTCATACTTTCATATAGCATGATTTATTAAAACTACTAAAATGTGTCAGTCATATCCATTACTTTTTTTCCTTTTTTCAGTTTTTCTATAAGTTCCTATGTTTATATTATATCATTATTAATTTATTTGACAAATGTTACTAATAAATAATATATTAAAATTCATAATAATAATGATAATAAATAGTACTCTTACAAGCATCGTTTAAATTAGTTTTCACTTAAAATACGCTGAAGCAAATAGCATTGTTCGCGAGAATATTTGTTATTCCACGGATCCCTGGTAACACCCTAAAAAACAAAAGCTTGCCGCTTTGGAACTTGGAAAATAGGATGCAGCATCAGCTTTTCTGCGAGCCGCTTCGGGAAACTTGACTTCGGCAAGGCTTAAGGAACTCGAACTGACGGTAAATTCCTTCTTAATGTCTTTTACATAGGCAGTGAGCACATTTCGTACATTCAACGTTACTGGTAACGACCTGGGCCCGGAGTGGATAAATACCATGGGTTTCATGCAGTTTATTCAGTATTGTCAATTTAAAAGAGTGTACGGGCTCTGTTTGGGAAGCATTCAGCCATCTTGAATATCTCGACAATGGGTCACGTGATCTGGATGCATGTCACCAATTATTTGACCCCATATAACTTAAATTTCCCTTTTTCTTATGATTTTTCGTTTCAATTTAAAATTGAAAAGGTTGCAATAATTATATATATATATATATAATTTAAAAATATATAAAATTGAAATATAAAATATTTTTATTAAAATCTTTTCCTATTCTTATTATTTTATTATGTTTTCGAAAATCCCAATTTAATATAAAAATTTTATTTATACGAATATCTTTTCTTCGTGTATATCATTTATTTTGTCAATTCTTCTGAATTGGCATAGAAAGATCGATATTTACAGTGTTTCAAAATTATATTTAATTAATTTTGTTCTGTTTTCTGGTACAGTCAATTTCTTCAATTTTCTTAACCTAAAGTTTTGTTGGAATTTATATTTTACGAAATTAAATTTAATTGTATAATAATACAATAAATAATATTATAAATAAATAATGTAATAATATATACAATTTTTAAAATGACTAAATAGGTAAACAATTTGAAGTATAACATGTGGAGTCGCATAATTCATAGTACTTTTTTATCATAAATGAAACATCAAGATAAGTATATGTATACAACTATAATAATATATAAAGGGTTAAATTAGGTTAGGTTCAGTTAGGTTAGGTATATAGAGAGTGCAACTACAATGGTATGCGAGGGTTTAAAGAAGAATTTTCACTTCAATGGCGCATAGTTCTCACTAAAGTGAATGAAAAGTACTTGCAAAACCCAAGTAACAGCACAAGTAGCGCAAATAGTTCATTTCTTCGGCTGAAGAAACACGATTTGAAGATCAAGTTTATCTTGCCCTATTCTTCTCTTCTACAATGGATATCTCCACTTAGATCTTCTAGGCCTTTTTCTTCCGTTTCCACACACGTTTTCGAATACGTGAAATGTATCTCGGCCATTTCCTCGCTCGACTGGTAACTCGACATTGTTGAACTGTACAAACCACGTCAACTGTATCATTAGTCACAGCTAACGATCGTGGGGACAAATAATTGATGCTTCTGTATCGAAGTGAATTTGCTATATCATTTTACTTGGGCGTCATATAGGATAAGTAGAAGCAAATAAATCATTAGCATAGTCTCAGTTCAAAATCACTTCTGTTTTTTGCAACAATATTTTTTACTTGTATCTATTAACACGCTGACCTTGAAAAACGAATTGCTTGAAAGAGAATGCTATAACTCTAGTTATAACTATATGCTATAACTACTGAGCACTCAGCGCTGGAAGTATAGTATTTCTTTCGAATATTTGAATTAAAATTTTATTAAAAATATTTGATAAATATTATGGTCGTTTAATTTTGTCTTGTATAATTATTAGTAATTTTTTCTTTAGATGGGGTATTAGGATCTTGCAAATTTAGGGTGTCCTCTGAAAGAGGTAGCCAAGTGCAAAGGGTTAAGTATTTCTTCATCCAGTTCCATGAGTACGTATATATACTATTAAATCTCTGCCTATTATTCTCCTCCAAGAGTGCCTTGTCATATGCAGAATATTTTCTTGCTACCATATCAAACCTCTACTTTTTCGTATGCAGTATTTTACTTCTGGATTCATTTGTTGAGGGTCTGCCTAGAGAGCATTCAGCCATCGTGAATATCTCAAGAACAAGTCATCTAATAATGCAACCATTTGAAACAAATTTCTCTTCAATTACGAGTTTACATTTAGAGTTCCTCTTTTCTCTTAACCCAAAGACTCGTTGACAATAACATTAGTGTTTTATTTTATAAATTTCAGCAGAGCGTCATGCGAGCCAAGTTTGTCAAGCTCCCTAGGGTCCATATTTAACTCTCTGCGCCATCTACCTTTTTTTAAAGTTGAAATTACCATTAAAAGCAGCAAAAATTAGGGAGAAGACTACGAATTAAATTAAAGAGAACGCGATGAGAGGGTTGATGGCTATCCCGAAAAGGGACTTCGCAAATTGTTCTGAAGAGTGGCAGGGGATAAGCATGCAAGATCCCAAGAATACTTGGAACTGAGGGACTATTATGCTCTATGAGTGCTATTTCTTTTTTAATACTAAATCGCTGCATCTGGCATTGAAAACAGTTACGATATCAATTTTAATTCCTGAAATTGTCATAATAACACGAATAATGTCATATTTACTATAAATATAACGATTCTGTCTCATGTCGATTTCGATTTTAATTCTTGAGAATCAGTATATTATATACAATATTTTCGTAATTATTATTTTTCAATGTTATATCTGGTAAAGAATTTCTACATTCGATATTCATATCGTCTTTGCAATAATTAAAATTATTTAATGTTGTTATTACAGTTTATTCATAATTTTACAATTCACAGAATTTCATAGCATTTCAGTTTGGCTAAAAATTCTTTTAATTCTTTAATAATTAATAGCTTGTAACTAATAATTCTTTTATGGGAATGTGTACGTATTATTAGAAAAATTTTAGAATTTTTGGAAAATTTAGGAACCTATATAGAATTCAAAAATAATTATAAAATCAATATAAAATCAACGAATAATAGTTGATTAAATATAAAATAAATGTATAACAATTCCAACACCCGAGGTAGATCATTTCGCAACAAATATACACTCTACACTCTATGCTAGAAAAATAATTTATTTTTATTTGCAAATGTATAAAATGTAGAATTGTTTTTAACCTATTTTCTGGTTTGTAGTTCCCGTTTAGGATACTCTCTTAGCTGTGTTTCATTCGGAACCACGAACGTTATTTCACGTCTACATCCTGGTTCTCAGTACCTCGGTACCTCTAACATCTCCGTTTATGGTTTGTTAGCGTTCACGAATCTTGAGATGTGCGAGACTTACGGAAGACTCAAACGGTATTACGTTCGTTCAGTTTCGATACCCTTATCCGTCGTGCCTGTAGAATTTCAGCAAGTTTAAGCACTAGTGTCGTGGAGGAAGGAGTCAGCCTTGAACAATGCAGCTTCCCCAAGTTTAGGAAACTTGTCTGTGTTTGGTCTGAAGCAAAAAATTTTCTGCGAAGAAATTCAGTCTCCTCTTTTGGACATTTAATAAATTGGACTTTGTCCTGTTGTTTGCACGATGAAGATTAATTATGAGATTCTTATAGTATTCTAGTTAAATTGTTTCTATGAAGTTCAAGCAGCAATGATGAACTGGCTATGGGTAATAGGTATATTATACTGAAATAATATTTGAGAATTTTGTTACACGTCCAAAAGTGTTCGAATACAACCATGCATGTAGTATGGATCGCTAGAAATATGAGAGATGAGTGTTTTATGTGAGATTATTACACGAATCAAGTATAATTGTTCATAACTTTGGATACCAGTATTTAAATATCTTTTTCTTTTTGATATCAAAATATAGAATGATAAATATGGAGAAAAGGAAAGAAATATAAGTACATGAGCACCGTATACTAATCAGTTAAGGCTGTAAGTACACTGATCGGATTATCACATGACTTAAGTATAATTATTCATAACTTTGGATACCAGTATTTAAATATCTTTTTCTTTTTGATATCGAAATACAGAATGACAAAAATGGAAGAAAGGAATGAAATATAAGTATATGTATAGTGTACACTAATTAGTTGAGGATGTAAGTATACTAATTGGATTATCACATGACTTAAGTGTAATTATTCATGACTTTAGATACCAGTATTTAAATATCTTTTACTATTTTATATCAAAATATAGAATGATAAAAATGGAAAAAAGGAAGAAGTGTAAGTATATGTGTAGTGTACACTAATTAGTTAATGGTGTAAGTATACTAATTGGATTATCACATGACTTAAGTATGATTATTCATGACTGTGGATACCAGTATTTAAATATCTTTTTCTTTTTGATAACAGAATATAGAATGATAAAAATGGAGAAAAGGAAAGAAATATATGTATTTGAATAGCGTATACTAATCAGTTAAGGGTGTAAGTATCACATGAATCAAGTATAATTATTCATGATTTTGGGTACTAGTATTTAAATATCTTTTCCTTTTTGATATCGGAATATAGAATGATAAAAATGAAGAAAAGAAAAGAAATATAAGTATACGAGTATCGTATACTAATCAGTTAATGGTGTAAGTACACTAATTGGATTACTACATGACTCAAGTATAATTATTCATGACTTTGGATACCAGTATTTGAATATTTTCTTCTTTTTGATATCAAAATATAAAATGACAAAAATGGAAAAAAGGAAAGAAATATAAGTATATGAGTAGAAGTAGAAGTATATGAGAGATAAGTGTTTGGCCTGAGATACCAGTATTTAAATATCTTTTACTATTTTATATCAAAATATAGAATGACAAAAATGGAAGAAAGAAATGAAATATAAGAGTATGAGTAGTGTACACTAATCACTTGAGTTTAAATTAGAGTCAATAATTCAGAGTCAATGAATGTCTCAGTTTTTGGCAGAAGAAAATGAAGGAATTGACATGCCTACAATTTAACTAGTTATCATTGTAATATTACTTTTTCTCTTTATATTATTAAGTATAATTATATGTTAATATATTATTCTATGCGAGACTTCGTCTATTAGATAAGACCTGTTCTCAATCCAATATTTCTACAATGGACAGATTCTGGAAGGTTTTGTTCGTGTAAATCCTTTGATTCTTGAACTTCTTGTAACTTTCTAAGGGAATTGAGCTGGTTTCAATTTTCTGCTATTTTTATTACCGAGACCTTCCTTATAATAGTTTCTTTCACCCCTAGAAGACAATACAAAACGAAAATGAAGGAGTTACGTACACGTAATGAGTTTTGCCGACAGTTGTGATGGTTTCCCGAAAGACTGACAGGGATATTATATTCCCATTTTACAACAGCAGTCGTCTCTGGTTAACTTACTTAAACAACTTTAAGGAAAAGTTAGGACACGGAATACTTCTTCGTAATTTTTTACCACACTTGTTTTGAAATTCAAATCCTTTTAAATGTGCTTGAAAAATGTCTGGATTAATGAGATTTTCATTTCGTTACACGGATTTCATTGCAAAACTGAATTTATTACTGTTAAAATTAAGAATTAATATTATTTATATAGTTGTGATTAATAATCAAAAGTGAAAGTAAATTGAACGAATCTATTTGATGAAGTCGTGTATTATTGATCATATGAGCCGTTCACTGCACAAATTGATTAACTCCATAAAACAAAAAGTGGAGAATTGCAATGAAATAATGTATTTTGTTTTTTAAAATTCCCTTTATTTATTAACTCCATAAAACAAAAAGTGGAGAATTGCAATGAAATAATGTATATTGTTTTTTAAAATTTCCTTTATTATTTAAATCGAAATAAATATCGTAGAATGCACAAATCCAAATGTAACTTTCATCTAACGGTATATAAAATTTATAAGAAAAAATAGCCGAAAGGTAATCGTTAGTAATGTTACCATTTTTATGTTACTGGAAGAGTTAATCGATTTGGCAAGCGAAGAAAGTAATAAATTTAAATTTTACTAAATTTTACTTAAATTCTGATAAGACAGCACTAAAAAATTCACCGTTATCATTCATGGCTTGCTAGTGCATTTGAGTTGCATTATTGCAACGATTTACATTAGAGTACGGAGTTGATCAAAGTGACCTCTGCAATAAATTATTTATTATTCAGTGGCCAACAAATTTTTATCGTTTAATGGTGTTAATCTTAATTATCAGGGAAAGTTATTATAAATATAAAAAGTTATGACTGTAACAAGTGCTTTGACACTTAAATTTAAGATTTTTCAAACAGTGGAGTTAATCGATTTGTGCAGTGAACGACTCATATGTGTACCTACTCATACTTTTTAAATAAAATCTTATGTTTTACTTCAAAACTAGAAAAATGAATTGCATGTATCAATGTATTGTAATAACTTTCAAACGATATTAATAGAATGTAATACGAATTTCGTAATAATTTTATGTTTTATAATAATGTAATATTAGTATTTATATTTATAATAATTTAAATTTGTACTTTTATCTACTATCTTTTAACTTGTATATTATTAGAGTGTTTTAGTTATTTCATGAAATATATAATAGTCTGTTAGTCTACGTTGTTTCATTCCAAATGTAACGTACCGTAAATCTCATAGACAAATAGAAGTGGTAACTTTAGATAAAACGCGATAGTTTGAAACATTTTAAGTGGTTTTAAAATATCTCCATTTGCACATACGAAACCGTGTTAGGAAGAGGATAGTACCTTTAAAAGCATCGTAAGTGGATCGATAGTTGTAAAAATAATCATCTAATTTCGTCACTTGTAGTCTACACTAAATTTGCATAAAATTTAAATATACAAATAAATACATAGATAATACAAGATGAAATAAGTATATAATACAAAACAAAAGAAGTAAGCAATAGAAAATAAAATAATGAATTTTTCCTCTTTTAAAGAAAAATTAAAATTATGGAATATGTTTTAAATTGCAAAACACCTTATACAAAGTAAGAATTGATTTTTTCTAATTACACATCAATCTGTTTTAATAATAATTCACAATATATTTTAAAATATTTATAATATTTTAAGTATTAAGCATTAAAATAATACTTCAAAATACTACATACTTACAAATGTTTAAAATATTATGTATTTAGAAACGTTTCAAGTGTTACATATTTATTTTATATATTTAGCCTTTCTTGTGTCAAAACGTGAATCTAAAGTGGATGCATCAGGTTGTAAATCCGATTATCCAACGCGACGATGTTGATCGATACGTTATGCGTCAAGTTAATGAAGCATAACTGATTTTATGTTTGGAACATAGTTTATCAGCAGGTGTGAATATTTGTTGATTATTTATACAGAGTATATCAAAGCAGCATATGCAAAGTTAATAAAAACAGAATTTTGATTCTGAAAAACTCTTTGAGATTCTTAAAAAATTTCAAAAATTTTTCCAACTCCAAATTACGAATTTTAGTATTATACTTGACATTTATAGGAATTGTAGCTAACAGTTGATGGATTTTTATTAATTTTTAAATAAAAACCACGGAAATGAGATATAGTAATCGATTACTTCGAAATCAAATATTTTAGAAAAGATTTCTAAATGGAAAAAGGAAATCCAAGCTACTTAGGCAAATAAATACTACACATAGTATTAATCCATCAAGATTATGTACACAGAACACGTTTATTAAATAACAAATACAATTGTAAATTGATTAAATTGAAAATAATCGCTACTTTAGTTTTAAGTAGTAAATTTGAAAGAAAATTTATATTTATAAAATAAAAGAATTATTTAAATCATAGCAATGACCAGGAATAGTATTGTGTTAACCCTTTGCACTCGAGAGGCGACTCTCAGCCGCCATTTAATCAAATTCTATAGATCTTTTTTAATTAATATTTCGAATTTAAAATTGTCCAATTAAAATCGCGTAAAATAATTCTACGTCTTACAATTAATTTCCACATCTTATTTATCGTTTTGAAAATATTATCGACTTTATGGCAAAAAGTCTTCGAATTACTATATTTCTGTAACGAAAAGATTGTCGAGTGCAAAGGGTTAAGGGTTTCGAAATTTTCTAATTTGGACTCCCAATTTATATTCCACGGGTGAACAAAGAATTCTCGCGAATTTTAAATATGTAAAGTAGTATCTATGATTGGATGGTACAATTCTAAAGCAGCCCTTCGGATGACTACCAAAGAGAGAATGCGATGAGCACCAAAAAAGGAAAAAATCCCGAATTCCGTGCAAGTCTTCTGTAATTGAAGTGTGCAATGTTCCATTTTACAGGAAATTAAGACGAAGCTCTATAGCCCTCTTATAATAACACGTGACGAGACTTACCAAGTCAAGTGCTCATTGTCATTAATTGTTTAAATTCTAGCTCTGCCTGAGAATTATAGAGTACCATTCAAAAATTTCACGAATAAGGATTTTATCTGCTCAACGAGATACAAATAATCTGATCCATTAGAAAATAAAATAAGGATAGAAATGATGATAAAATTGTTAATGGTTGATCAATGTATCAATATCAATAACAATAAGAACAATTCTTTATTTAATTACAAAAAATGATCAAACACAAATATTAAGTATAAATCTATGTATATCGTGAATAGGTTTCTGGTGGGCCACCCGCGCATTCGTGATCCTTCCTGAAGGACTCGTTACTTTATGGCTCCGAAAGTCGCGACATCGCACATGGCCTGGTCCCTTTCTTTGCAGGCCTATTGTCAGCCAAATCCTAAGTGCTGTTGCCTGCTTTCTAACATTAATGGCTAAAGAAAGCCTCGTGTCCGGTGACCAGAGGGAAATAAAGAATTGTTTGAAAATGCATTGAAAATGAAGATAGAAAGGTCACGGAACTTGAACTAAAACAGCAATTAGAATCTGGCTGCCAGAAGACCCTAACGGTCTTCTGGGTCTATTCTAAACAAAGGGCCGAATGAAATACCGGCACGACATTCCAAGGCTTAACAATCTAATTAATTTCTCGCAATCATATGCTGATACCTATTTTCACTATTACACCTCAATTACAACTGACCTATGCCCAATCTCTCTGATTTTGTTCTTTCTTCTTTCGTACGTTACATGCACATACACGATTCACACACACCTCGATCATTACACGCATACTCATTTATCACGATAACCTGAATTCATTACATATTGGCATCCTATGCATACTTGTCCCACTCATTCCTTTCTTACAGACATCGCTCCTTTATTATATTAACCCTTTGCACTCGAGAGGTGATCTTCAGTCACCATTTCATAAAATTTGGAAGATCTATATTAATTAACATATCAAATTTAATGTAATGTAATAGTGTGCGAAGTATCGAAGTCAAATAATTCTACAATTCTATTATTATACAATTCTTTATTTACTACTCAGAAAAGTATCGTCAGCTTTTTAGTACAGAATCTTTGATTCTCTACTCTTCTCTAGCCAAAAAATCGTCGAGTTAACAACACATATATATTCAAAATCCATGTTAACCATTACCACAAAAATTTCGTCTTATTACACGAAATATAAAATATTGCTTTGGCAAACTGATTGAAAATCTGTCTAAAAATATGTGTAATATCTGTGAGTTTACTGTTTAATAATTTTATATTTATTACAAATTATAATATACATACGTCACAAAAAGATTACAACGATTAGGTATCTGTGGTGAAATTTCTCTTGATACTATTATTATCTAGTCACTGTTCACTTTCACGCTTTTCATAACAAACATATTCACGCTTTTCATAACAACATATTCACAACTTAATGGATCACAACATATTGGCTCTGACCTGTAACAATTTCACAAGATCTTCCACTCGTATCCCACACTAATAAAACCACATGCACAATATCGAGGATGGTTTCTTTATGGTTTTAAAATTTCTGGTTTTTTGGAGATAGCGAATTTTTAGCAACAAAATGTGTTATATTATCTGGGTTCTGATTTCACAGAGTGGCCACAAAGTAGTATGTTTATTGCCAGAAGGTATTTCCTTCGATTAAATGTCTGGCTCTCGAGGTAAACTGGTGATAAAACAAATTTATCGATCACGGTGACTACTATGCAATGAATAATGCAGTGATCGTCGCCTTTAATCTCTAGGATTGAATGAAATGGGGACAATGGAAATTCGAGAAGAGACGAAATCAAAATGAAGAATTTTGACCGATATGGAGCAGGATTTTCTGAAGAAAAAGTCATCAATATTTTGAACTACTTTGTGAAGTGTGACTTAAGATTGGATCATATTCGATGTTCTTAAATACATTGACAAAGTCATTAAAAATATTTGTTTTAATTAATTTCTATTAGCCAACTATCTTTTGAAGTACACTCAAGATAAAGTATCTAAAATGAATTTATTTTGGAGTAGAAATTTTATAAAAAGGAAAGAAATTGAAGAAATCCTGGTAAAGAAAATTGAGGAAAAATTAGTAGCTTGAAATTTAGTTACTTTTAATTACAGCCAGTGTATTACTAACTCCACTTCATTATTTAACAATTGAACAAATATTACAAAATTCGGATGTTTAAGGAAATTAAAAGAATTCAATTAAATAGTAAATACAGTGTAATGATATTAATAATTGTATTAACATTTATATTTAATAATTAAGTAGAATATGTTATTATTCTAGGGAATATGAAATATTCCATCTTGCAAATGGAAAAATCCATAAATGTTTGAAAAAGTTACTAGGGTCATCAGCGGAGGTAGACTGCAGTTAGGGTACGTGGTGGCTCATTATGGAGAAAGTACCCAGATTTATTTTACTGTCGGCATTAAACAGCCACAGAAACGAGCTTTTATCATCCGAGTCGTGAAAAAGGTCATTAAGTCGCCACGCCAAAAAACGGATAATCAGTAAATTTGAGGAATTCTAAAGGTACGGATGCTTTAATGCCCAGGGGAAGACAAAGATTGTCACAGAGATGAAATACCTTCGCGAACAATAAACTCCATCAGTTATAACAAAAATATTTATCAGGAAGAACTTAAAAATAAAATTTATTCTCACCATTTTTGCAATTTTCTAAAATAATCTCATCATTCTATTAATTCTTTACTGCCCATGGAAAGACAAAAATTGTCACAGAGATGAAATACCTTTGCGAACAATAAACTCCATCAGTTAAAATAAAAATATTTATCAGGAAGAACTTAAAAATAAAATTTATTCTCACCATTTTTGCAATTTTCTAAAATAATCTCATCATTCTATTAATGCTTTACTACCCAAGGGAAGATAAAAATTGTCACAGAGATGAAATACCTTTGCGAACAATAAACTCCATCAGTTATAACAAAAATATTTATCAGGAAGAACTTAAAAATAAAATTTATTCTCACCATTTTTGCAATTTTTTAAAATAATCTCATCATTTTATTTTCCTATTTTTCCCCTTAATATTTTTCCAGGAATGCATAACCTTAGCTGTCCATGCTGTAATATATTTTAATCTTTACGTCGCGTGTAATGCAATTCAAGGTGGAAAATTTAAAGCTTCGTATTTAACAGCTTACTGGAGTCTCTTAAGCTGCAGTGTGAAAGGATTTAAAGTTACAGTGGTACTCATTTCCTTAATATCTCCTACATTATCCCATTTAAAAAAGTAGAAATGGCCGCGAGTCTTGTACCGTATATTATTGTATATACCTCTCTCCATTCGAATCCTAAATGATAGAAATCTTGTACAACGCTATTCGATACATCAAATAGCATTCGTACGTGAGATATTCTACGAAATCGTTGCTCCAAATGCGTGCGTTGAAACGTATCGGAAATTCAGACGAGGTAATTCGATTTCTTACGTTTGCTGGGAACGTATTTCACCAGGTTTCAGGCTCTGTCGCCACGTTTCGCAGGCCGAGGTTAATAATTGAAGTCTGCAATTGGATAGATTCAATTGTTCAGAACGTTCAATTGCACGCTTGAAATTTCGCCACTGTTTACAGTTGCCGCGCTGGAGGCGGAAGTAGCACAGGGTGCGCGCGCAGGCGAGCACCAGTGCTGGCGCGCGATATTTATCGATGACGAAGTAGAGCGGAAAAACGAAGAAAGACGTAGAAAATTTGTTGTTTGCCGTTCTCTCTACGGTCTCGCATCGCTGGATGAAATGTTGCCGCCTCCGCTTTCTCGACCTTTCCACCCTTTGTCTTCCTCCTCATCGTATTTCAACGGAGCTATCGCTCCAAGGCCCGCGTCTTGCGTTGCGAGTATGCAAGGAACGGCTCGAGCGCTACGTGCTTATTTATGGACGTCGTATCATATTCTTTGACGCGTTTCGCGGATCGATCGACGCGCCGCACGGCGGCGTGGAAATAAACGAGTAACTGCATCCGTTCGTGAATGGTCTAACGAGCAAAACGGAATCTCGTTCGACCGTCGAAGTGAAACCGTTTTACGCCTATCGTTCGTAACCTCGCGGCTTTAACGCGCTTAAATTGTCCCGAGAATGAGGCCGTTTTTTCAGGCAAGCTTCGATAACGTCGATGCGAGATACGCAAGTTCAAGTGCGAGGGAAATTTAATTGATAGTAAATAGTAGTTTAACGACTGGTAACATTGCGTCATACGCGTCGGTAACTAAGGTCAGGTTAGATTACTTCATTTTTCAACGTTCAGTTTTATCTTGTATCGCGTTACTTGGGAAACTTAGGTTAGGTTGGTGAATTTTTCAACATTCAGTTTTATTTCGCGTTGTATATTTGAAATGGCGGGAAGTATGAATATACAGGGTAGTCCACGCAACTTGTACACCTCTATAATTTTCAGAATATGCGGTGCAGGAAAATGTTTTGTATATAAAAATTGCATGGCTTGAAGCGGTACATTGTGCAGTGTATTTATTTCTTTTATAGGTTATAGCGTTTCAGAAATTTGAAAGTTAGCTTGGTTTTTTTAAATGGAATACTGTATTTTTTGTAGCAGAATATGGAAGAACGTCGAATTTTGAGTAAAAGAATATTAAGTTTTGCATTATACTTAATGACTAACGGGTAATTTCGCTTTATTTCTTGAAAATTTTATTCTTTTCTTGAAAACTTAGAAGTAGAAATATATTGTAATTAAAATTAAATCTCTGACTTAATGTTACGTGAAGAAAGTATATATATATTATATTAAACATTGAATATGTATTAAATACATAAAAGATAAAATTGAATATCACGCAATTAATACTAGAAATGTTAACTTGAAATGTAGTATACATAAATGTGCCAAGGATTCTAAAAGTGGCCTAAGTCAAATATGTTTCGTTTTGAAATATTAAAAATTATAACTATATTATAAATTATAAATTAACAAAATTAATTATAATAAAGCTACAAATTTGATCTATTCTTTACTCCAATTCTTTACTATTTTGCCAAAAATATTTTTATTTTATTGTAATGTAAATGAATGCAACTCAGAATAAGTAATAAAATCGTTTCTTTTGAATTTTCTATTTACACCATTTTCATAATCACTGTCACAAATATGGTACTAATTATAGCAATATACTGAAAGCAGATAAATAAGTACACATAAGTACGTTCTTACCTCATTAAGTCAGTATTAATTTTTCCAAAATCAGTTGTTTCCTTTCACTATTTGCCATAAAACAAAATTTCCCTCACAAAAATGTCATTATATTATCGTGCGACCTAATGCAAATTGTTATTTTCAGTTGAAAATTAAAAATGGCATTAATGACCGAAGATGATAACTGAACTGTGACAAATTCTCTGTCGACTCACGATTCTCTAACGACCCCCAATACACTTTTTCTCTTTTTGACAATTCTCAGGGCTCTTTATATTCACCGGAGACCATCCTTCGCCCACCTCACTCCCACCATTCGTCTACATTATTTATCTAACGCTCTATGCGCAGCATCCTCGAAGCTGAAGCATGGTCAACCCAAGGGTAAGTCTTCCTTGTCACCGAAGGTTTTCCCAATGGATGTAGCCTCATCCTCGTACTTCCTCCTTTATGACCTCCGTAAAATTACGATACTGCAAAACGATAGTTAAACTTAGATTGCAAAAACGTTCAGAGTGGTATTTATCCAGGAGACAAAGTTGGTCATTTAAAACGTTCACATAATTGAAATTTCGCAAATTCGTCGCATAAATGGCGTTGTAAAACATTGAAACGTAACGATAAAACAATTTTTCGTCGTCGTTATAGTTATTCGAGGTTACGTGATATTTTCTATTCTATTTCCTTCTATTTTCAACGTTCGTTCGATGATCGGAAAATCTTCCTTTCGAAACGATGATTTCGCAAGTTGTATGTCAGTTACGGTGTCTCGCGAAATATTTACCAGTTTGCTAAAAGGGAAAAAGGAATTTAATTTTTAAACGTGACTGGTTATTCCGCTAGGCTTTTCAATTACTGTCGTAGAAAGGGGCCGAACCGTAAAAGTTTTAAGTACTTTTTCTACGAGCCACGCTAAAGCTGCATTCATAAGGCGCAGGAACTCTGAAGTGCAGGAAGGAAGCCGTTGGTACGAGTAGAAGAGGACGAGCCGGGAAGGGAAGTGAAATGCTCCACGAATTTTCTCGCAATCGTGAAAGTTTCCTGGACGCTGGGCTTTAATTAATTTAATTGACAGAATAGTCAGTGTGTTTACTGGGAAACATCAGTCACGGGAAACAACCTCGGTTTCGACTACACGCGTGGCCTTGACTGTGTGTGCCTTGTCTATGATTGAAGACTCGTAATGAAACAAATAATTAGTATAACTTCTGGATGCATACTTCAACTGTGCATCTGCCTTCCATATTCGTCAGAGTTCATTAGCGTATATGTGTGCTTGGAAATAATTGACAGAGTACGTATATGTGATATGTTTTTTTAAACTAACTGTTAGAAATAATTAATAATAAACTATGGTAAATAAATTGCTTTATATTTGGTAAAGGTACATTATCTTGGGAATATGTTCGATTTTAATAATTAAAGAAAAGAATTACGTTAAATAAAAGGATGTTTCTATTGTTTATATTATTATTATTGTTACTAATATTATTTGGTATACAGTTATGTAGGTATGGATATATTAGGTTACTTAATATGAGTAGTAGTTAATTTTTCGACAAATATCCATTTGGTATATTTATTGTTGCTCATAATTATTTTAACGACTTTAAAAGTTTATTGATATGCTTGAACAACTTGCATTTAAGGCACGTACAACTGCAATCAATAATAAAGAACATTTTCCATATTTCTATTAAAGCTACTTCTAATAGTTTTATATTAATATTTATATATAAATATATAAATTTTTATATCACCATATTTTATATTTACATTTTGCATTTTGATTTAATAATAAAGAACAATTTCTGCAACAATGCAACAATGAGAACAGCATTAACAAAATTATTTGTACAATATTTTGTATATATTTATGAAATGTTACTTAAATATATTTTTAAATGCATTCCAATGATAATCGTATTCTATAACGATCGTTTAAGCGTTACACTCGTTGAAAACCTAAATATCGTTGAGTTAAATCACGTTGCAGAGTATAGGTTATCGATCATCACAATACACGTATTTAATGTCACGACGAGTTTAAATCCAGCACGTCATGCTACAAGCCTCTTCGTCGGATCAAAGTCGTCGCTTGGTTCGATTAGCAAAACTACGAAGATAATCCGACGTTGAAAACGCGGCATTGTGACAGTTTCCGTCAGATGGCGGCCGTATCTCTCTCGTAATACCCTTTCGGAATTCCCTAACGTTCCTGTTGCATCGTTCACGAGACCTCTCTGCGCCTCGACCCTTCAAGTCTCGCGTACGTCGCGATCGAAGCGCCATCCGTGTCACGCGTTTTTCAGATTACATTAGCGAACGTGTCTTTCGGCCGTGTGTACGTTAAACTCGATGAAAACACGCGATGGACGAGATAAAGTGTACCGCTTTAAGCAGGGATAATCGTATGGGCACGCGATACTTATCGAGATCGAAATCCTTGCTTTTTTCGACTGTCTTCGTTGAAGTTTAAGGCTCGGATAAACATTTGCGCGGACATGTTGCGATGTAATTTCGAGGTTAGTGGTACAGTGGCTACATTGGAGGACGAAATGTATGACTTTGAAGGTATAATAATTAAGTTTTATCATCGTGATTAAGAAATTATGGATATATGTAGGCAAATGTAAATTGTATGAAATATTTTTCTCTTACACACTGACTTATCGAATAATAATAGTTGTAAATTTATAGGTTAGGGTTTTTATAATCTTAAAACGTAATAGGATACTTGTTGAAAAGATAAGTTTAGTTATAGAGGAAAATCAATCTAGGATATAAGGTGTAAATTAATAGTTTATAAGACCCAAATTCTGAAAACGAATGTTTATATAAATATTGAATAAAAATTAGGGATTTATGCGAA